>NC_065510.1:41697663-41730534 GCF_006386435.1 Epinephelus moara
GTATTTAAGGAAGGGATGGAAAAGCTGTTCTCTTCAAACACCCAGAAAGATTTACTTATATGTGGGGATTATAACATAGATCTTCTAAATGCCAGGAAACACAAACCAACAGAGGACTTTATTGATACAATGTTCTGTATGAGCTTGTTTCCAGCAATTACAAGACCCAGTAGGATAACCCTGCAAAGTGCCACTTTGATTGATAATATATTTACCAATATTGCATATAATAATATAGTCAGTGGGCTTTTGTATAATGATACTAGTGGTGTATGATCGTAACTATAGATTGAGGAAAGATAAATCAAATATCAAATACACACGAATAAGAACTGAAAAATCAGTTAATGCATTCAAAGCTGACCTATTAGCTCAAAACTGGGATTCAGTTTTGAAAGAAAATGATGTAGATATAGCTTATGATAAATTTTTAGAAATATTTACAGGAATGTATGATAAGAATTGTCCACTTAAAAAGGTCAATCGGAAAAATAAAAGTACAAGCAGCCCATGGTTAACAAAAGGATTGATAAATGCTTGTAAAAAGAAAAAAACACTTACATAGGCAATTTATTAAATATAGAACCAAGGAGGCAGAACTGAAATACAAAAAATACAAAAATAAGTTAACCACTATTATGAGGATCTGCAGGAAGGACTACTACACTAATTTAATTGAAAGTAAGAAAAATAATCTGAAGGACATATGGAAAGTACTTAACAACATTATCAGTAGGACAAATGAGAACTTTTACCCAGATTACTTTATGGAAAATAATAAATCAATTACAAATATGGAGGAAGTGGTGGAAGGTTTTAACAAATTTTTTGTGGGTGTTGGGCCCCAGCTCTCTGAAAAAATCATCGAGAGTGTAACGAAAAATTCCGGGTCACCAGGGGAATTAGTGGAGCGAAATCCGCATACAATGTTTCTTAAACCAACAGATGAAAATGAAATAATTAGCATACTAAATAATTGTCATAACAAGACATCCACAGATTTTAATGATTTTGATATGACAATAATTAAAAAGGTCATGGCTGAAATTGTTAAACCATTCACATATATTTGTAATCTGTCCTTCCAAACAGGAATTTTTCCAAGTAAAATGAAAACAGCTAAGGTAATCCCATTATTCAAAACAGGTGACAAACATCTTTTTACAAATTACAGGCCCATTTCACTCCTCTCACAGTTTTCAAAAATTATAGAAAAGCTTTTTGTTAATAGGTTGAACGTATTTGTCGAGAAATATAACTTATTTTCAGACTGCCAATATGGATTTAGGAAAAAAAGATCAACTGCTCTGGCGTTAATAGACTTGGTTGAAGAAATAACAAATTGTATTGATAAAAGGAAATTTGTAGTCGGTATTTTCATTGATCTTAAAAAGGCATTCGATACCATAGATCATAAAATTTTGTTAAGCAAGCTAGAGCGATATGGTATTAGGGGTATTGCTCTAGGATGGCTGAGAAGCTATCTGAATGAGAGACAGTACAAATAGATAATCATGTTTCAACCTGTAGGGATATAATTTGTGATGTACCTCAAGGGTCGGTATTAGGCCCCATCTTATTTATATTGTATATTAATGATATTTGTTTGATATCAAATGTGATGAAATTTGTACTCTTTGCTGATGACACCAACATTATTTGCTCCGGTGAAAATTTACAGCAACTCCTGGAAACGACCACATATGAAATTAACAAGCTGAAAAACTGGTTCACTTTGAACAAACTATTTCTAAATTTGGATAAAACAAAGACTATGTTATTTGGTAAACACAAAACTGATGTCCCGGTTCAAATTAAAATTGACAATGTAATAATTGAAAAAGTAGAGGAAACTACATTCCTTGGAGTGATAATCCATGAAAAAATGTGCTGGAAACCTCAGATAAAAAATGTTTGTTCCAAAGTTGCAAGGAGTGTTGGTGTCATGCGAAGAGTCATGCATATACTAAATTATCGATCTTTACTTTCACTATATTATGCTTTTGTTTTTCCTTATTTGAATTACTGTGTGGAGGTCTGCGGCAACACATACAACACCAATTTGCATCCATTGATTATTCTACAGAAAAGAGCAATCCGTATCGTTTGCAATGTAAAGTACAATGAACATACTAATGACTTGTTCTTGAGGGCAGCTGCATTGAAATTTCTAGATTTGATTAAATTAAAAACTGTACAAATTGCCTATAGGGCGAAACATAATCAACTACCTGTTATCATCCAAGGACTTTTCTGTGAAAGGGAAAGTGTCAAGAGATATGACCCTCGGGGTAAACATAAACTGGCACAGCAGCTCACAAGAACAACCCTTAAATCTATGAGTGTCTCAGTTTGTGGAGTAATTATGTGGAATAGTTTGGCCGAAAGCATTAGAAATAGTAAAAGCCTAAGTGAGTTTAAAAGAAAGTTTAAACAACAGATGTTTGATTTGTACAGTAGGGAAGATGGGGGTGGTTAAATTAAATTAAATTAAATTAAATTAATAAATATAGGACAAATTCGCAATGTCTTTGTTTGTTTGTTTGTTTGCTTGCTTGCTTGTTTTTTTATTTATTTATTTGTTGTTATGTATGTCTTGATGGTGTCTTTATGTGTCTTTATGTATGTATGTAAATGGGGGATGGAAATTTAAAAGCTATGCTTCGTCCATCCCCTTTTCAGGCCAGGCGTTGTTGTTTTCTAACTGTGCTGTCGCTGTATTGGTATGTTGGTGTTTGTAGTTTGTTCTGTCTGGTTGTTGTGGTCTGGTGTGAAATAAATGCACTAAAAAAAAAAAAAAAAAAAAAAAAAAAAAAATTCACTGTCCGCCTGGTCAAACTCCCAGGAGCCAAAGTACGCTGCTTAGCTAGTGTCCCCCCATTAGGGATGTAAGAATACACATATTTGTATTGAACCATTTAATATGATGCTTTTGGTTTGGTACACATTATAAACCGAATGTTTCTGTATTCAACAAGGCAGCCCACAGAACAGACAACATGCTGTCTGCCCCTCGCATCTCAAAAACCAAAACATTGTGTATGGTGAGTGATATATATCACCTGGAAGCTGGAAATCTGATGATTAATTTGAAATGCAACTCAGCACTATTTGTCAACTTTTTTTAAGTCATAAATCTGTAATAAACATTGCATGCACAAAAGTGCATAGTTTGTGCCCAAACTGTATGGGACTAACATAAAGTGGACATATGTGTAAAGGGGAGACTAGTGGGTACCGACAGGACACATTTTCATTCAGATGTCTTGAGGTGAGAGGTCAAGGGACCTCTGTGAAAATGGCCATGCTGTTTTTCCCTCGCAAAAATTTACTCTAACTTTGGAACATTATTTAGCCCCCTTCCTGAGAAGCTAGCATAACATGATGGTACCACTGGATTCCTTAGAGGCGAAGGCAAAAATTTTAGCACAGGTTTAAAAAAACATTAACGTGTCATGGTAGGGTGTTAATTGCATTGTGATTAACATGTTAATGCTAACAGCCCAAATATATATATATATAGATGTATGTATAGAAAGAGAAAACTTGCTCTGGCCACTGAGTGATGCTTCATTTTGGCTTGACAATTTCCAATATTGCAGCCAGGTCACAAATTTTCTCATTTTACACCTAAACATTACACTAAAATATGTTTTTAAAACATATGAAGCAAGAAATAGGCAATGCAGTAACAGACTTGTGGTGTTTAAAACAATTTTACAACTCCTTTTTCTGTGTCGTCCAGCATTTTCTCAGGACACAAAGTCTTTAACAGTTAAGACTGCTAGGTACTGCTGAGGTGAATCATAACACTATAAACATAATAGACTGTAATAACAACAAGGGTGTGGTGCACCATGTAGCCTGACTTAATTCATATTTTATTAAACTATTGTTATACATTCTCTTTGCAAACATGGTCAGATACTTTAAAGAAACTGTTTACCTTCACTTATGTATGAATGGTTATCAAGCACTGTGATGGTTGACCATAGTTACGGGTATTGTTTCTTCAGATTTTTTCTCTTTGACTTTACTTACGTTATAGAAGACAGCACTGAATCCACTCTGAGACATTTCATCAGTCATGTCTCCTGCCTGAGCCTCTTTGGTGCCTAAATGTAAAGACATAAGCAGTTTATGGTGCTGTTACTGGGGTACACCAGGAAGATCAAATCAATTTTTGCTACAGCATTATTGTACAAAAAGGGGAAACACAAAATTCAACATCACCTTCCATACTAAAGATCTTTTTTTGAAAGTTTTCCAGTATTGTTGTGAGTCCATCATATTCCTCAATTTTGAATGCATATTTTTCTCTTGGTTTTGAAGCAATTTCTTCGAATTTGTCCAGCGTAGCACCTTTGACCTGAAACCAGAATGCTGCTTGAAATTCTGAAGTATGTTTGAGGCTGATGTCAGTTAGATAACGCAGTTTTGCACAATATTAAACATAAAACTGGAATCCGTACAAGTTGAGCTTTTTAACGATTGTTACATTATTACTTATCTACAAAATATTTGAAATGTTTCTTTGCTGCCAAAAATATTTGTTTTTATTTTGTGTTGGGGCTTCTCCTCTGAGAAGTATTACTGTGTATCATCTGCATGGTGGTGAACAGAACAGTTCTAAGAACTGAGCCCTGAGGCATACCACTTGTGATTGTTTTAGCTGAAGAAATATACCTATCAACAGATATGTATCTATTGGACAAATAAGAAAGAGTATTGAGACATATCTAATCATAGCTTACCACAATGACAAACCGAATTATGTTTTTGTCATTATATTCTTTTAAAATCCCAAACACATCTCCATCGCTGGGATCTCCATCTGTGATCATAACCAGAACTTTGGTAGCATCAGGAGAAGCACCGGCATCTGGTCTTTCCAAGATTTCTTTCCTGAAACAAATGTAAAGGCAACAGTTTTAATCCTTAGAATGATAAAGCTTCACCTATAAATATAAAGACATTAACATTTTGTACTTCAACTAATAATATGCTCATAATCGTGCAGTTGTAGTGTGCAAGTTCCTGTTATTAGGTGTGTTTTCAAAAGTTTTTTTTTTTAATGTTATTCAGTTGTTAGAGTTTAAGGACTGATTGTGTAATGTAACTGAACTCACAGCACAAATGTGAGGGCTTTGTGTGTGTTGGTGAGACTCTTCATTTGGTGTTCTTTCTTCAGTTTATGGAGATGAGTACCCTTTTGATAGTCATTGAAGTCAAACACTTTTCTGTAGTCTGTGGAGAACTGAACTGCTGCAAACTGAAAACAGACACACAACATCATACAGTATTTAACATAATGTGTTTACAACTTAACAGCTAAATGCTATGAAGACTTTAATGTTGCAGTAGCACAGTGACCTTGATGGATGAGTTCTTAAGGTTGTTCATTATGTCTTCTATGAAATCTTTGTTTTTGCTGAACTCATTTTCGGTCATACTCTTTGATCCATCAAACAGAAAAACAAGGTCCACTGTCTTTTTTGTGCATTCTGAAAAAATATACAGAGTTAAACTTTGTAAAGAATATTTAGTCAGGACAAACACAATAAGAATAATATTTTACTGCAGGAGAAACATGATGTTACAACCACAGAGTTTGAGATGTTTACTGTCTTTGTGTCTTTTACCTTGGAAAGCAGGTGTGAAATGAGAGATTTCCTGGAGATGATCTGTGATCTTGTAGCACACGCTGTTCACATAGGAGTTCTCATAACATTCATGGACTACACTTGGACTGCAAACCTAGATCAGACACGAGGCATAAGAAATTGATTCATTGTTTTGTTTTGCTCTGTCACAGAGAATCTATAATTCTATCCAACTGAATGAGCTTTGTGATTTTCTTACAGTAAATTCAGAGCGTTTGAAGTCTTCAGCTATCGACAGGCCAAGGTGCTTGACTGGTATTTTTGTGTTTGTCCGAGAAATTTCTGCAACAATAACATTTGATTAGTGCTTCTAAAAAAGAAAAAGTTCTTCATGTTTCTGCATTGTTGGAAACTGTACGTCTTCTGTTTTTATTTGTGTGGCTCATTGTATGATTTTGACTTTGATAACCACATGTATATACCTTTGGGGTTGAAGCACTTTATGGATTGGTTTGGTTCAGGTTTGCATACTCCCCCTGATCCGTTATGCTGCAGTGGTGCAGTAACAATTATCCTGTAGAAGGATAACCATTTTAGTGACAAAGGCTGACATGAACAGCATAGTTTTAACTGAAAGGAAAAAAACATTTTTCTATTATAGGCAATGTGTTAGTAAAACCTCTTTGTGGTGGAACAGGAAGAATAGTCACAGGATGCAGTATCATTCAAAGTGATAACCACAAAGTGTTATCACCCTTCACAGAAGCTTCTTATAAAGCAAACCTGAGCTCTCTTTCAACTACACCAAAGGAAATTAAGCATGGCTGACAGAATGCAAGCAATTCACCTTCATGAGTCACTCAGAGTATTACAGCAACGCTACATATCAACGGAAGTGGCAAATGCAAACTTACCCTTTGGTCGTGTCAGAATTGTATTGAAGCACTTTGTATCCAAAGAAATCTTTTTGTTCACCAGTATAGACATCAGGATTTGTCAGATCAATGTTGAAAGCCAACGAAACAGTGATGGCTGCAATTTGTGAGAAAAAAAAAGACATTTTGTGAGCCTTAATCATAAGAAGGTGGCAACTGCTTGAAATGATTACTAATAAAAGATCTGAATTTGAGAAATAATATTGCTGTTTTAGAAAATATGAGATATTTTAAAGATTGGTTAGTAATCTAGCTCTGCCAAGCATTTGTCACTACAGTTGTTCATGATAATTAGGAATACACTGATTTACTATTTATTGTTTAGGTCTGCAAAACCCACTTGTCACATCTAAGAATACTTTGCAAGAAGTTCCGATCAGTAGAATACATTTCAAATAAAGAAAAAGTATCTAATGCATTAGAGAATACCAAAGTACATCTGTTGAAAATGGTTTTTTTATTAGTCCCATGTTTATGTTGTGAATACTTGCATATTTTTATTTATTTATTAACTCCTGCTTTTTGCATAGTAGTTTTGTACCATGCAAAAAGTGGCTGCAAGAAGAGCGCCATTGTTCACATACTTGTCTGAGTACTTTGTGTGCTTTTGTGTACCTGGTGGCATGGTTTGACTCAGGGGTGTAGCACCAAATTCTAGGTCCTATGCATACACAGTCTCTGTGGACCCTCCGCCCAAAGACTCTCTCATACACCTTTGGAATTTTATTGATTTATTTATTTTACAAAGTCAGTTTGTCTTCTTCCCCCGTCTGTTCTTTCTTTCCTTTTTTTGTACCCTGGTTTTCCTTTCTTGAAAGACATGACAGTGACTAGTCCTAGTGCAAGGGTGGACTACACCATTTTCTGCCTTTAAGGGGTGAGAGGAGTCTCCACTACTTTTTTTTAAGTGCAGTCTTTTAAAATGATTTATTCGTCTAATTTCAATTTTTTTTCAGGCTCTAACTACCTAGAAATTTAAGAGAAAAAAAAAACGCCAATAAAACCAAATTTTTCATTCCAGGCTTTTTGGGTAATCAGTCCCATATTAATAAATCCTCAAGAATGCTAAACCATGTTAAAATGCCCTACTTAACAGCAGAAATAAACATTGTTACAGCCTGGTACAAAAATGATTTTGGTCTCTTTAGCTCATTTCCCCTTACGTGACAACTGTACAGGGGGTGAATTTTATACTACTCACCTGTTTACATTTTATTAAAGCTTAAAGTTACACATAATTAAGGGCAGGCCACTTTAGGTGACAGGCTGTCTGGCAATACTGTCCTCAGCTTCTCGGACAGATCTCCCCCTTTCTCCTCTCAGTGCCAGCTCCAAAAAGCCAAGACGGCGATGGCTGTAATACCGAATTTGAGGTTTCAAAACGGAAGTCCACAAACCAATGGGTGAGGTCACAGCAGTCTATTAGTTTCACAGCCTATGGTCCAAATCAACCCCAGTCAACATCCGAATTAAATATATTTCTTAAGACTTTATACAACACGTGTCTTTTAAAAAAAATGCTGCAATTAATTAAAACACAAGCAAATTGACAAACTCATTCACCACTCTGACAACACATTCACACACAGCCCACAACTGAGTTAAGACAAAATAAGTCTCTGTGGATACTGCAATCATCATTTAGTGTCCCCTGGAACTTCTATTGTTGTGTATGACAGCAGTGATTCTGTTTTCTTGTATTTTGTATTTTCTGTATTGATGTTTTTGCACGTGGAGAACACAAAATCCTTAAGCGGCCATGGGGGAGATAAAAACAAAGATAGAAGTTTTTTTTTAAATGATGGGAAGAAGAAAAATAGAAGGGTGGGAAAAAAGGTAAATAATTTTGCATTCTCCAGAGAAACTTCTACGTTCCCTTGCAAAACTTCTGCATACTCCCAGAAAATATTTTGACCCACCCAAAGACAGATGGAGTATGACAGCAATAACTCTAAGAGAACAGATTTGTGGTGACGTGTATGACACCATCCAGGGATGGGCAGTATTTCTATTACTTGTATTTAAAATATGTATTTCAATTACATTTGAGTATTTTGTAATTTGTATTTGATAAGGCCGATAAAAAGCAAATGTAATTTGTAACAAAATACTTTGAGTGGAGTAATTTTGTATTTAAAATACTCAAAATATTTTCTCCATGAATCAAAAAACAAAAATAATAGCCTACACATTCTTATAATATTGGATGTAACAATATTTTTCACTTTTTTTTAATATATTTTTATCTAGGCCTATATGTTTTTTTAAACTTGGGCCATTCAATGTGCCCTTCAATGACCTAGTGGTCTGTTTTACTGGACTGTGCATAACATAGGAAAGTGTATGTTGTTTGGTTGATGCTTGGGATGAGTATGCTACAAAGGAATTGCCTCACGTGGGATCAATAAAGTTGTCTGAATCTAAATCTGAAACAATAAATGATATTTTAGGGTAGCCTACGTCCCTAGCTTTTTTCTCTCTTTTTCATTTGAAAAAAGTTAAACAAAGGGCTCCTAAGGTTCCAAGTTAAACAGCAAACAAAAAGAAAAGAACCAAAATAGCCTAACCCTAACCCTACTACCATCCCACTGGCCAACGAAAGAGAGAAATGTATAGGCTACTCACTTGTTGTTAAGTTAGCCTACCTGTTCACTTTTGTATTCATTAACCATTTATTTTTATTCATTTTTCTGTGCAGAGCTTGAAGTTTTTATTTATATGACTTTTATAGTACACATAGGCCTAATGCTATTCATATGTTATTATCACAGTGTCTGTGAATATTTTATTTGTTGATACAAAAAAGTTTATGGGCTGTTAAGTCTGGTTAATAAATATATATATACATAATCAAGTTGCTGTCTTTTAATGGCTTTTCTTAGTTACACTTAGTTAGTTCTGTGACTGTTCTGCCTTTTTGTGGGGTTCACCAGAGCTTTGTGTATATCCTATAGCCCAAACCTGAATACTCTGCTATACCAAATTGTGAGAAAACGAGCGCACATTTGCAATAGCTGCGACCAAATTTGCTACTATCACGCCATTAATGGATGAATCATGGTTGTTCTTTCTGGCATAGTTACTTGTGGTCTTTAATTGCAGCATGTAAATGTTGAGCATTTTTGTCAAGGACTTTTTGAGTTATTCACAAAAAGATTTTAATCGGTTAGTATAGCGCCACCTATGGATGAATCGTGGGCATTTTTTCTGGTATAGTTACTCATGGTCTCTAGTTGCAAATTTTGAGCATTTTCGGTCAAGGACTTTTTGAGTTATTCACGAAAAGCTTTGTGGACCGACCGACCAAATGACTGACAGAGTGACCTATAGAGTTGCGGGTCGCTGCTAAAAAGAAAAAGAAAAAAAGTATTTTCTGTATTTGAAAATACAAAATACATGTATTTTATTTTGATACATTTTCTGTCACCAGTATTTTGTATTTTATTTTGATACATTTATCTGAGGGTTATTTTGTATTGTTAAATGACAGCTCAGCAGAGCTTTAGCCTACCTAAGAATTTCTGGATGGAGTCAGAGATGGGCAAAAATACATCAAAATGTATTTTGATACAAAATGCAAAATACCCCTCAAATAAATGTATCAAAATAAAATACATGTATTTTGTATTTTCAAATACAGAAAATACTTTTTTTCTTTTTCTTTTTGGCAGCAATCCGCAGCTCTATAGGTCACTCTGTCGGTCGGTTGGCTGGTCGGTTGGTCAGTCGGTCCACAGAGCTTTTCGTGAATAACTCAAAAAGTCCTTGACCAAAAAAATACTCAAATGTAATTGAAAAACGTATTTTAAATACAAGTAATAGAAATACTGCCTAACCCTGCTCACTGCTCACATCAGCGTTTATCTCCTACCATAACAGGAAGCTGTTTCTAGATAACAAGCTCTGAAAACCCACAATATGCCACAGTGCCTGCCAGGCACCAAATGACACACAAAGTTAACAACTAGCTGAAGATAATAATGGAGCATTTAGCAGGTAAAGAGCCAGATATTTCATTCAGGAGTTGATGGAGACGGAAACAGAGCTAAAGAGGAGGAGGAGAGTAAATATCGGGCCTCATCAGGTGGTAAGAGATGGATGCTAATGTTGCTCCATATCTGCTGAATGTGTACTAAGACCTGCATTTGCATAGCGCCTTTCTAGTCATCCGACCACTCAAAGTGCTTTTGACACTATGAGTCACATTCACCCATTCCCAAACACTCATACACTGGTGGCAGAGGCTACTTCAACATGCAGACAGGAGGAGCCGGGGATCGAACCGCTGAACTTCTGATTGGTGGACGACAAACATGAATTACCTTTATATGGTGACTTTGTGTCACAGCCTGTGTTTCTGGCCGCAAGCGACCAAAAAGAAAAAGTTGATGCCTGAAAAAATTGCAGTATATTCATCTCTCTCTGCTACTGTATAGTATTTACAATTTAGAGATTCATGTCACCTAAATCACAAGAAAAAAAATCACCAATTCTATCAATAGGTTTCTGTATGCTTAAGTTTTGAAATATCCACCTCAGATTTTTTTCTTTTCTGCCAGCACTCTACAGTTGAGGCAAAGAAAAAAAATGTGTTGCTCTAAGGAATTTTAGAAAAGGACACATACAAACTCAAAAGCAATTCGTTTCCTTAAAAACAATGTCATGGTAACTGTAGATAACCCAAGAACCTTTCAGTTACTGTAGCACGATTTCTTCTGTAAGAAATAGTTTCACTTCAAACTGTTCATGAAGTTTATGTTGTAAAAGTCTTAACTTGTGGTCAACCACCCATCCTGGCTCACCCTAAAAGATTTCCTGAGCTTGTGCACTCAGCACACTTTCTTTGCATTAAACTGAGGGTAAAAAGTTAAAAATTAGAATATGATAAATAAAATCTGTATGATGAACGTTCAAGAAAAAAAACCCACATTATCAGGTTTTAAAACTTTACATAAAAATCAACATTTTTGTTGTTTTACACACACAAAAAAGAGCTTTAACATCACTAAGGGGTTTTAGCCATAAAATCACTTCATATATCTCTCAATATGTAGAGAATTTTAGATCTTACCAACAGCCACCATGTAGATGAGCAGGAAGATGCGCAGCTGCCCGTACATCTTTCACATTGCCTTTCTCAGGTCTAACAGTGCTGCTGGCTTTTCTTGAGACTTGTGACTTTGCAATACTTCCTGTGTGCTTTTTAAACGAGGGCGTTTCCGTAACAGGTGGTTGTGACACTTCTGCTCGCAGTAAAATGTTTCTTTTCCCTCATGCTTCCCCTTTTCTTTGGTAATTCCAAAAGCCTTCATTCTGCACTTTTTCCAAAAATACTTTTAACATTTTTTTTAATGAAAAGGGTTACTAGAGTATACAAGGAGTGACAGTCATTAAAAGACAGCCCTCACAACTGAATCAAAGGTATTGATGGCACAGGCGTCTCATTATAAGTCAAACATTTGAGTAAACACACATTCAGCATGCAGACATTTTTGTGGTTAGACGGTCTACTGAGTCGACAAAAAGACAAGTTGAATAAAGGAAGAAGATAATCAACATGATCAAATGCAGATTCAAGCTTATTGGTGGCAATTCACCCAGATATTTTCCCTTATATTTGTTGTGTTGTTTGTTCATGCCATATTGGTTTAACATGCTAAAATTAGCCTCGACCACATTTGGTTACGCCCAATAACATATATACACCACAATAAAAAGGATTTAAATTGGATGTCGAAATGAGGAACTTGTGAGAACCCAAGACTGCTCTGATAACTAACATCTCATATGGCAAAATAGGAAGGTTCACTTCCTGAGGTGGGAGATGTATTGAAATCTTTTGGTTAAGTAAAAGTAGCAATGTTTCAGAATAAAAATACTCCATTACACGTAAAACTTGGATTTTTACAAGTGGAAGCACATAAGTTTTAGCAGTAAAATGTGCTTATTATTATTGGAATATGACTGATGATGAAGTATTGTGTGAGCAGCATTTAAATGTTGTCATGGTGGAGCTAATTTTATACACATATTTTGTAAACTGATTTTATTTTATCTTGGACTTATTTCTAATATCATACCCTCTAGAGTGGACAATATACTATTAGAAACAGCTTTCAGTATAATGTAGTCCAACTCTAACACTAACTATGACTTATATTTACCACACTGCATTAGAATACAGGTGCACCTATTAAAGTGGACAGACATTTCTCTCAGGAGTTGGTGTCGGGAGAAAAGGAGAGTAGACACTGGTCTTATATTCATCAGGGAGACATGACGACAAATTAATGCTAATGTTGCTCTGTTTGCCAGAAGTGTAAATAGGCAACTGTTTACTAGCAAATCAACTTTATAAGATATATCAATGTTGTATTGCAGCAAGTTTCTCTGGCACCCAGATTGGCCAGAAAAGTAGGTGTTTTTTTTTTTAAAATGTACCTTTGCTTTTTTAAGAGGACCCATTATGCATTTCCTTATTTTCTTTCATATATGTCTGTCATATATATAGCGTTACAATGTCAGATGTTCTCATTAAATGTGGCCAAAGTTTCAAATAATGAGGTAAATGTTTGTAAAAGTAACCCGTTAGCAAAAGCCTCAGGTTTCAGACCGTTCTGAATACTCAGCAAGGATTCTACTTTCAAGACAAGCTTGAGACTGTTTTCATATGGACATCTGCTCCAGGCACTACTGCAAGTGTTTACCTAACATAGCCTACACTGCTACATGTAGCTACATTCTGATGTCAGGGAATAATGTAATCCTGGTTGCCGATGTTTTTAATTTCTCCCCAGTTTTGGATCACAATCATGGAGCATGTCCAGTTGTGAAGACTTTACACGGTACTTTTCAAGTGTGGCTATTCTCTGTTAAAGTCATTCCCCGGCTGCAAGTACATTGCTACAAGTAGGTACATGCTAACATTAGGGAGTCATATAATCACGGTTGCTGATGTTTTCTCCCTGATTTCAGTATCTTGTTCCTGCTGGAACATGTCTGGTTGTGACAATTTTAATTTAGAAGCTTTTACTGGTGATTTTTTACAGTAGGAGGTGCCACTATACTTTATTAGTCATTGTCCAGCTGCAAGTACACTGCTACATGTAGCTACATGCTAACATCGAGAATAGCTGTAATCATGGATGCTGATGTGGTCTTCCAAATTTTGGATCATATTCCTGCTGGAACATGTCTGGTTGTAAAGGTTTTGGTTTACTCTGTTAGTCAGTTCCCAGTTGCAATGATGTTTCAGAGACGCAGAGAGCACAGATTCAGAAGTACCAGAAAGGCTGACCGGTTAGAGCAGACTGGCTTTTTCAGGAGGGGGACTTAAAGAGACAGGCTCTAAAATGGAGTGCCTTAGACAGAGGGTGAATACAAATGTTCTATGACAGAGTATGAGGAAAATAAAGTGCTTTTTGTAAATTAAAGCTAGTAAACATGGTCAAGTAGAAACCCAAAATACAAAAAAGAACCTGGAGATTAGCATAATAGACCCCTTTTAAACTATTCATATGACACAACATACTTTGAGTGAGGATATGTTGAGATTTTTAACTCTACAAATTATCAGGACATTGTCTCTGGACAGAAGTGTTACACTTTAATGTTTTCAATACTTGGAGCACCATTCACCTCCATTGTGTATGGGGTGGCAGCAGATGTTTTATGGATATCTCAGAACCTGGAAAAGTGAAACAAAACAATCTGAATGGCAAGACACCACGAGTTAGAAAATGAGAAGTGAGAATGAAGTGAGAATAAAAATGTTTAGGTATACCAACCCTTCTACATACTGGGCCATATTATAGTTTGCCTATGCTGATCTATATATCAGCCTTTTTTTAAGTTTTCCTTTTAGTCTGTATGTTGTTGTTATCAACAGTTGTAGTTTCAACTTGTGGCTGCTGTTCCTATATGGCAGTTCAGCTCTGCATGTTTTGTATTTCAAGAACTGAATGAAATTGTTTTTCTGTCTACGTGGCCCCAGCAGAGAAGTGAGTCCAGCCTCATTTCTGTTTTCCTTTTATGCACATCAAATGACTGATGACACAGTGAGCAAACAGGATGTGAACTATTTCTCAAGCTTGAGCAACAGTAGACTACTGTAATGTTGTTACAGGAAATAAACGTACACACTAAAAAGTCTCATCTATTCAGAACAAAATGTTACTACATTTTCTCATTCAATCAGTGCACATCCTATTTGAGGAGGTCCTCATTCTTGGAGGCTTGACTGCACAACAGACTTCTGAACCTTGAGAGAAAAATCCACAACTGGGCAACCCTGTGTTATGCAGCCCAGGGAAATGATGTCCACATGTGGGGAGAAATACATAGCTAAGTTCTCTGGAGTCACTCCTCCACTGGCTTCTATCAGTAGTGCTGGGAACTCCTCCTTCAGTGCCTGAGCTGCAGCATGGAGCTCCTACAGTGAGAGACAGTGTAGGTTAAGTGTCAGTGAGTAGAAACCAGGATAATGAAAATGAGAAGTAACCAGGACTCATGTTAGTTTAATATTCTTAACCTGAGGTTTGAAGTTGTCCAGCATAACGATGTCTGCTCCAGCCCTGGCCGCCTCTCTGCCCTCCTCTATAAAGCGGCACTCCACCTCAATCTTACTGCTGAAGCCACACACTGATCGGGCAGTTTTCACAGCCTAGAAAACAAATAGGTGTTGTGAACGCACCTTAAATTATGAGAGATTGTTAAGTCTCACCTGTCAGATATTGTGTGTTTGCAACATTTACAAAAAAAACAAACTTCTTTAAAAAAAAGAAAAAGAAAAAAAAAGGTATATGACAGTTGTTCTTAAGTGGTAAGTATTTTACTGAAGGTTGAACATTCAATTCTTAAAAAAATATTTATTACTTTTGGTAGAATGGTTTGATCAAAAATTATATTCTATAAAATAAATGTTGGCAATGTTTCATTTTTAATGCAGTCATTTGAATGGATTGTTTTTATATTGTATTGTAGTTAACACAATCAGAATTTGTAAATACTAAAAACTAAAGATTGCAAATGAGTGGGCATTTATCTATAAGTGGACATTTAAACTCATCTGATTACAAATTTTAGATTTCAGATCCACATTTGAATGTGATCAGCTTGAATGTAGTTTTTATTATGCATTATTTATGTCTGATGTTCACTTGGTGGGATGGATTGTCTTTCATGTACAGACAGTCATCGACTGCAGAGAAGGCATCATTGGGTCAAAATTTCAGTTTGTTCAATACATTGGTGTAGGACCAAATAACTACACACCAAAAAATAGCGGGTCAATTTTAGCCCAGTACGAGTCAATCATGTTACCCATGGATGGATTACTAAACAGGCCTACCAGGCACAGGGGGGCCTGTGCCTGGTAGGCCTGTTTAGTAATCCAGCCTGTAAGGACTGCAAGGAACTGCAAGAGGTTACAAAATAACTAAAAAACCAAACAACAACAACAGAAAAAACAGCAAAACAGCCACACAGAGACACTAAATGACTACAAAGAGAACAAAACAACCAGAAGGGGACACAAAATGACAAAAACTACCGAAAAAGACATACAATTACAACAATAAGACAAAAACTTACCACAAAGAGACCCAACCCAAAACTACCATAAAATGACTGAAAATTACATCAAAGAGACATAAACAACTTAAAAAACTATACAAAACAACCAGAAGGAGACACAACCTTACTACAAAATGACATAAAACTACCACAACCACTGTATGTCTTGCTCCTGAGTAGGAGAGGTGGTGGTGCCTTTGCATATCTGTGCCCAGGGGCCCTTGTCTCAGAATCCACCCATGGTGATGATACCCAGTACTGCGTCAATCTAGCACTGAACTCAAATTTATCCAGTGCTCCTAAGTATTAAAACCACTGGGTCACCAATCACACACAAAAAATGTAGGCTACTATTTTAAATCAAACCAGCCACAATGTGACCCAGTATTTGGGTCATTATTCCCTCTGCATCAGAAAACAACCCAAAATGAAGACCCTAAGCCCATTTACCCTGAAACTGGGTTGGTAACGTGACCCAGTTCACGTCCCTGTCAGCCTCTGCTGCACTTTGTGTGTTTAGTGCTAATTAGCTGTTCTAAAGCTAAACTATGACAGTGAACAAGGTAAACATGATATGCTAAACATTTGTTAGCATGTTGACATTCACCTCAAGGCAATACCTCCAAACTACTAAACCAAGTATTTGAACTTGCACATAAAAGGAGGATAATTAAAACCACATTAATCCAAAAACCTAATTTTAAAGGTAAAATATTTTAATGCTATAAACAGAGTGATGTTTATTTTTCAACATGATGTTTTCAGTAAAGTTTGCAATTATGTAGGCTATTAAATTAAAATGATTATGTCCTTTTTTTTTTTTTTTTACATTTTCTCTTAAGTGAACGTAACCTTAACCTAAATAACCAATATGTTGTAATTTTTCAATGGACTGTGAGAACATGCATTGTAAGAGCCATTTTAACTGGATCTATGTTGCAGCTGCTCACCCGTGTGATACTTCCTGATGCCCAGACGTGGTTGTCCTTCAGCATCACCATTGAACTCAGGTCCTGTCTGTGCATGGACACATTGCCAACCAGCATGGCATACTTTTCCACCAGACGGAAGCCCGGGGTGGTCTTGCGTGTGCCAGCCACTTCTCCATGCCAGCCTCCCACTGTTGCCATTGCCTGGAGCTTAGAACAGCGGGTGGCAATACCTGAGGCCCGGGCCAGGCAGTTGAGAGCTGGCCTTTCCCCAAGGAGGAGGCACCTTGCTGGGCCTCTCACCACAGCAGTCAGTGTGATGGCATCTGGACCTGTGGAGGTGAGATTAAGATTTTTGGATGATTGACAGTGCTCATTTACTATAGAGAGTTTAGAGAGTTTGACTAAAACCATGATCATCAAATTTGAGGAGCCACTCGTAGCAGTGCAAACAAGGAAATAGACACATCTCTAATTCACAACTGAACTGAGGTGTAATCAGAGATGAGCAGCTGTATTTCATGCTGCAGTGAGTGGGGTTACAACCAATAATGGAATTTATTAAAGGGCACTCCAGCTATTTTCTATAATACTTTTATTAAAAGTGTTGTATGTAATTCTGGAAAATAGTTCATTATTGAGTCTCATTCCCAGGTTGTCAGACACCGATACTTTGGGTTTGTAGTTGGGCTGAACTACCAGCCCAAAGTGTCAGAATGAGATTGTGTCGGTATCTGAAGACCTGGGAATGAGACTCAATAATCACCTATCTTTCTTCACAGTCACATACAGCACAATTAAGTTGGGAGACTCACAAGAGACAGATTTTTTTTTTTAAAGAAAAGGGATAACCTGACTTTTAGGATGAATTCCCATAATGCATCTTTTGTTAAACTCTGTGTGCCTGGTACATGCCCAAGACTTTTCGACTCCAACTTAAGTTTTTATCGTAAACTTACAGGCTTTTCACAGTGCACTTAGCCCCAGGCTAAGGTAGATGTTAGCCTGGGGCGAAAAAGGCGTTCACATGGCACAATCCTTACAGATTCCAAGTGAGCTAATCCCAGCTTTAGCCTAGAGCTGGCTGGCCCTGCTCCAGAGCAGGATGGGCCCTCAGTTTGCAGGGTTATCCCCTGGAAATGGACTTAACCTGGTGCTAAAACTAGCCAGTGTGAAACTGGTCTAAGTAAACAATATAATTTTAAAAAGTGAACATGATTTATGTGTTCCAGCTGACGTTTAACCACCAGCTAATAGAGGTTTAGTTTGAAAGGATAACCCTGGGCTAGAATAATGAAGTGTGAAAAGTTTCCAAGCCCTTTTTCAGATAAGCCTGACGACATTCATTCATTCATCTTCTAACCGCTTCATCCTCTTGAGGGTCGCGGGGGGGCTGGAGCCTATCCCAGCTGACATCGGGCGAGAGGCAGGGTACACCCTGGACAGGTCGCCAGACTATCGCAGGGCTGACACATAGAGACAAACAACCATTCACACTCACGTTCACACCTACGGACAATTTAGAGTTATCAATTAACCTAGTCCCCAATCTGCATGTCTTTGGACTGTGGGAGGAAGCCGGAGTGCCCGGAGAGAACCCACACTGACACGGGGAGAACATGCAAACTCCGCACAGAAGGGCTCCCACCCCCGGGATCGAACCGGCAACCCTCTTGCTGTGAGGCGAGAGTGCTAACCACCACACCACCGTGCCGCCCCTGACGACATCATTAGTATTATTTTTCAGACTTAAAAATGTTCCTGTATTGGTCTGAAAAGCACTACATGGTTCAGCTCCTCAGTATATTTCTGGTCTGCTCACTGACTCCACCCCCAGCTCAGACCTCTCAGGTCTTCAGACAGTGGCTTTCTGGTTGTACCCAGAATAAGATCAGAGGCTGCTAATGGTGTAAGTTACTGCGAACCTTCCCTCAATATGCTCTGCATATTGACCTGTGATCTATAAGAACTGTATCTACATTTAAAGCTAAGCTTAAAATCTTCCTGTTTTCTCAGGCATATTTTGTGTTAGTGTTCTGTGTGTGTGTGTGTGTGTGTGTGTGTGTGTGTGTGTGTGTGTGCGTGCGTGCCATGTGTGCATGTGTGAACTGTGTTCTCAGACCTAACAATAATGTGAGTGTGTGTTTAGGTGTTATGGCTTTATATTAATATATGATATTTTCATTGTTATGCCATTGCATGACATACTGGAATGCTCTATGTTTTTTTCATACGTTTTTTTTTAATGTAAAGCACATTTGGTAACTGCAAAAACACTTTTATGGCCACTGCTCAAGATCATATCTCAGAACCAGAAGAAGAGACATATGGTCAGATACTGAATTGGTGACACTAATTTTGGGTGTCCACCTTGAAACTGTGCTGATTGTAAATATCTTCTTAGCTGCTGAGCTGAAAATGTGTGTGAAGCATCCACGTTTTCACAGACATGGATGTAAATTGTAACTGCAACTTCAATGGTTCGCAGAGCCATACAACCAAGAGGTGGTAATTTGGTCATTTAATGGCTTGATTGGCTTCTGCTACACTAATGACCTCATGGAAAATGTGTTAGTTTGTGATTTTTAGTACATACTGTAGTGGTAGTATATCTTTCATATGCAGTCTGATGTGAGCTGTCTGACTTGTGTGTCTTTTGTTTTTTTTTGTAACTGCATGGGCAACCAAACTAGTCTCCCCCCTCAGGATTTATAAACACAGTTCATTAGTATTTCACAATCAAGGATTGACTAACCATGTGCAGAGCAATAACTTTGTGTCTACAGCTTTAAATACATAAGCTCCTCTTATTTTTACAAGAAATCCTGATTTGTGGTGCGCCAATCTATGTCTTGTCTCTTTGTTTAATATTTGCATAATTTGGTATGTATTACTTGTTTGTACTAAGTATGCACCTACTGTGGACAAGAAGTTCATCCAGTAACTGTCTGTCTAAACTAATATTGTGGTGCTTTGGAAGACAGTGTGCAGTGCCTACCGATCTCAGCTCCCTCCTGATAAATCCAGTCCACGGTACAGCCGACCTCAGCGAACACTGCTGTAAAGAAGGGGCTCCCTGCCAGGATGCTGTGTGGTGTTTTACACAGCAACCTCGCCTCAACCTCCTGTGACCCCACACACACTCCCGCCAGGTCAAAGTTTGGTGTATCCTCTGCCAGCCACTCTCGTGCCAGCCGGGTCAGAGTGTGAGGTGGGATTGAGTGGGCTGCTATGTGTGAGGGCAGAGCCATTCTAAAACGTGGGAAAGGAGGAAATTTGTAACTTGTTGTTCCACTTGACATGAAAGTGGAAACTGAAAACAGATAAGAAAGGGAAGTAACTTTTTAGTCTCACAATAACTGTGTGATTCAGAAAATCCTGGGCCCTGATGAGTATGTACTATACATCACAGTTTGAAAGTCTGATGATAGATTAACATTGTTCCTTTTCTCAATGACAGTGGAGTTGTAGCAAAGCCACAACTGCAAGATCACCAAAGCAGATGTTAGACTGTGACAGACTTGCCTGAGTTGCAGCTACAAAAACATCATAGGGGTGAAGACACAAAGGGCGACTTCAAGAAATATCTAAAGACCAGTGGTGGATCTTCCCATTGGTGACATGGGTGGGCACCCATAACTAGGATGCTCTCTGTTGGTTTTTCCTTCAATTTGTCATACATTATTCTACACTGTATGTCTACTGTATATGCTTTACTTTGATCATTCTTTCAGTCCAACCTGCATTAGAAAACAGTGTGGTTCCACTGAAGAAGTCAGTGCTGTACCATAAGCTTCAACTAAGTAGACAGCTAGTATATGGGGAATTATGACAACCACAGCATATTCTGTCACATGTGGACAAGTTCATAGTTGTCTAGTCCAAGATTAGAACTACACAAATAAATGCAAATGAGATATTTAGGCTACTTACTTCCATCAGTGGCTCTCCTTTTCCTGTTGATCACTTTTGCTTGGAATGCAGAGTTGTAGCGCTGAGCACACACAGCCACTGGAACAATATAACATGGAATTTGACCCTATGTCCATGCTGGAATGTTTACCAGCTATCTACGAGTTAGCTCTTAGTTAATGTTAGGCTTTACATTGTTTGTTTAAGACTAATGACTAAAGACTAACTCTTTTGAATTACGAATTTGTGATGACTGGGGTATACTGCATGTTTGTTTTTATCTGTGGCATACACGCCAATACCCAACTGTTCACTAAAACAGGCTTTACATCAGTAGTCAAGTCATTTTTGGGCCTCTTATGCTCCCAATGCGTGCCCCAAGGGTGTGGTGGACAGCAGCAGCTAACTATGCACAGGGGAAGTTATTGCAACATCAAATATGGTGAGAAGCAATGAAACAACTCAACCTGCAGCCGACAATGAACATCAGCATTGTTTTTACTATGACCGACTGCTCCCCCTAATCACCTATGGTGACTTTCTGAACACTGGTTATCTCAGCCTCAGGGTAGCACTCATTGTATGGTAAAAGCCCTTTGGGATGGGCAGTGCTAGATGGAGACATGCCCAGCAAAGTGGGCAGACTTGCACCTCACTCACTGCCTCAAGGCAAAAAGTTGCATATTTCACATTAAATCTAGGTTACATGGTGTATGGTAGGTGCAGTTTAGGGACTGTTTGTTATTTATGAGGGGGGAGGGTGTGGTGCAATAAGGGGAAGGAAACATGCATGTTTTCTTTAACTACTACACTTTTTTGTTTTTCAAAATAAATTATTTATCATAGCCAGTAACTGTAAAAACTGAAATTATTGTTGGATTTCCAAATTTCAGCCAGTCTTTGGACACATTATGTCTGACAAATGTTTCCATCAGGAAACAGCAACAAAAACAAATATAAGTACAAAATAGTGATGTAGCTTTAAGGTGGGTGATAAAACAAACAACCAAACAAACAAAATCAAAGTCACACCCCAGCCAGCCCCCTCCTCTGATTAGTAAAGAACAGTCCATTATAATGCAGCAGGCTACAATGTAAGAAAAGGTGTTTCAAAAATGACTGAATTGCAGAGTACAAGTTCAAGGTACTGACAGGCTTGCATTTGGCTGGCGTTCTACTATGTATGATTTTGTGTGTCAAACATATTGATAACCCACTGACTCCGTACGGAAAAGCAAATGGACCTTGAATACACATGCTTGCTGTCATATTCTCAAAACTAAGGCTTCACATCAGACAGTGGGAGCCTTTAATGGTTCAGTCTCACATACTAATAGGCTATGGCATCATTTATAAAGGGTTAGAAAGTTGCTGGCTCCTATAGCCCTGTGATTTTTTCGTTTCGAAGCTCTGTTTGCCTTCATTGAGGATATTATTTCAACATTAAACTACAACGTGACCTGAGTCTCAAAAGAAGCACAATGCCAGGAAGTGCAGTGCTAACTGTTGGTGCACAATGCTCAGGCATGGAGCTATTACAGCATTTCCCCTCTGGGCTCTACTACAGAGCAGCGGTGGTGACGTCAGACAGACAAGCCTGAGCAGCGTTGCGCGCTCCAGACGCCAACAAGCACGAGCCGAGGCTTCCTCCTCCACATCCAGCGCCAGAGCAAGAACCAGGAAGTGAAAGTATACACATGGAGGGTGTGTCGTTCCCTGCCAGTGAATGTTTTATTTTTAAAAACACAGTCCTCCTGGGATAAGTAATGGGGGACTCGGCGAGGACCAAGCGGCGAGAGCAGCTGAAGCGCTGGGCCGGCTCATGCACCGACAAAGCGCCGGCCGTGCCCAGGCGGAGGTGGCGGGGCGATGCCGAGAATGGAGCAGGGGAGCCGGAGGCCGAGCTCAGCGACCCGTCGAGGGACCAGCCCGTGTGTGTAAGCAGAGATGGATCCAGCCCCTTCCTCAAACGACGGTGAGGAAATGTCTCCTGCCAAACAGTTTGACAATAGCAGCCGGCTCTCAGCAGGCTAGCTTAGCTTAACGTCTGAAGAGAAATGCTAAATGAGGGAAGTTGTTCGTGGGTTTGGACAAGGGGTTGATAAAATAATATAACCTGTCTCACAGTACAGCACCGGGCGCCCTCCTGCTGCTAAAAAAACCGTTTAGGATTTAATTAAGCATATAATGTTCTGCCTGTGTTGAGACTGTCAGTGGTCATCTCTGAGGCCATAGTTTGCAGTGTTTGTGTTAGCTAGCTAACGTTAGCTAACATTAGCAAAGTGTCATACAGTCAGTCTGGATGAGGGTCTGTTTGTTCAGGACTCTCTGCGTTGCTAATTCACTTGTCACTTATTTTCATATGAATTTTTGGGACTGCCATCACATATCATTTTGCAGTGCTTGTGTCGAACCAGTGTATCAACAATACAGTCAGAGAGCATCTCTCTTTAAGCTGACAGCACATACCTTACTGATAACTGGTGTTGAATTTTGTATTACAGTAGTTGCTGTCATGGTTGCAGGTCAGTCTGTCACAAGCACAGAAAAGGTATGAATATTGATAATAAAAAGTCAGTAATTATGATTACATCATCTGAATTAGCATGGAGTGGTCACAAGGAGACCCTCACCAACACTGACTGAAAGACACCCAAAGAGACATTTGTGTTATAACACAAAACAGTTTGACTTCAGAAATGACCATGTTAAAATCTTGTCTCTCTTCACATTTTTATCATTGTCAACAAATCCCGCAAAAGGCCAAAACATCCACTGAGCTGATCCTACAGCAAGTATTGTCTTCAGAGCCTGGTCTTGGTTGTTTATTTCCACTGGCTGCCATGGTCATCCAGAAACTATTAAACCACATCAGTGAGCCATACTGTTCCACTGGCTGACATGTTCCTTTAGTGACATGAACATGGCCACTACAGTTTATTTTCAGTCAATTCAACATACACCGTCTCGCTGCCTTAAATAATCACCAGCACACCAAATGCACAGCAGACAGCAGTTCCCACAAAATACATAATTGCGTCCTTTTTTAGTATTGTTTGCAAAAAAGTAAAACTACAGGGCCCAACTGTTTAGGGAGATTATTAGACTTTATATTATGACTCATTTTCTAAAGATTCACATATAGGTAGGGATGTCTGAAAATATTAAAGAGATACTTTGCCGATTTTCAACCAGCCTTGTATCATAACAATGTGGGTAGTATTTGAAAATGAACTCTGGTAAACCTCCCTCCATCTCACAGTACCCAGATCTCTCTGCCCATCACTCAGCTCAAGTGCGTCATTCAGCGGCTTTTGGCTGGCTCTAGGGATGTTACTCGAACTACAAATTGTACTTCTTTATGTAGGTTTGCAGCGGTATACTGTGATATTAAAAATGTCAGTTATCATACCGTGTATATTTGGTCATCTATGATATTGGGGAAAAAAACGCAACTGGACAGTGAATCTCAACTTTATTTTAGTTATTTTTAAAAGGGAGACTTTTTACACATACTTCCATTAACAAAATGGTTTCAAGTTTCAGTAATAGGAATAAAACATTTGTTTAACCAAAAATAATCCCTCTGTTTTTCATTCCTTTTAAGGGTCATTTTGACTTGTAATAATTATAATAATTCTGTAATGTCATGATAACGTGAAACCGCAATATTTTCTGACAAGGTCATCGAACCATGAAAATCCCATACCGTTACAACCCTATGTTCATTTTTGTATGCCAGCCACCACGGACAGAAATAGTATAGAAGTGGATTGAGAGGGAGGCTCGCCTCTCTTTCTCTCTCTCTCAAACGCAGTCCAAAAGAATCTCTTACTGAGTTGCCTTTTTCTCGCCTCAAATGTTTCCAGAAACATATTTAAGCTACTGTTTAACTGTAATTATTTGAGATCATTTGTTACCAGCCTGCTACCATGTTGTTTCCTGAGAAAAAACAAGCAAGCTTGCGTCATGTCACCAGCTGGAGCGTTTATTGGTTTAATGTAACGCAGTGCATTTTGGTATAACCAAATGTCATAGCCCTTGTTCTGTGTTTTCTTTGGTCATGTAACACCGATTTCAAAAGTATTTGTGTCTTTCTACTGCATTGACATTTGACAGCCCAGTTTTATTAAAGGTCCATCTGTTAATGTTGACTGCATTGTCATTCTGTTGTTCTGTGCTACTAACCAAGAAAAGAAAAGTCATAGTTGTTATATGTATTTTTTTTTTTTTTTTGCTAAGAATTTTTAATTGCATCCCAGTAATGTCAATTACTCCAGTTGAATCAAAAAATGTTACTTAATATCAATATTATCAATAAAGTATTTTATCGAATTTAGAAATTCCAGTTTTGGGACAACACTAGTCTTGTCATGGGATTCGTTGACAGAAACAAAACCCTGGAATATTGCCTGCCTCATCTTTTAACTGAACCTTCTCATCAAATCACATCACATTTTGGCTTTTCTTACAAGGCTACTGCCGTTGTCTTGTTAGGTGTTTCTTTTTTGTCTATTTCCTCTATAAAAACATTGGTGCTGCATGGCATGTCTCGTCTTTAACTTGGCAAACCAGCTACAACTGCTAACCAATGAGGTCATTTGACTGCCTGTATTCTCTGTCTTTAGGAAAAGGGTGAGGTTTGACAGGGCTGCAGAGTTCCTTGCTGCCTGTGCCAGCGGGGATACGGACGAGGCCCAGGTGATGCTGAACGAGGCCGAAGAGACCAGAAGGAGGGATGGAGAAGATGTGCCAGAAATTATCAACTGTTCCAATGCAGATGGAATCACTGCTCTCCACCAGGTGAGGCAGTTTCTCCTCCTGAGGTTTAATTGAAATTATTGGTTTTGTTGCTGAGATGACAGAGAAACATTTACAGATGTATTATTTGTCTTTTTTGTTCCCTTTTTCTACACAGTCCTGCATAGATGGCAGCATGGAAATAGTGTCCTTCCTTTTAGAGCATGGTGCCAGCGTGAACCAGGTTGACAGTGAGGGATGGACACCACTGCATGTTGCCGCATCCTGTGGCTACCCTGACATTGCAGAGTGAGTTTGCCTATACTGTTAACACAGTGCAGCAGCGTAACAGCTGTGTAACACAGTACTCTTTTCCACTTTGGGGACGTCAGAATGCAGCGTGGGTGCCAGGGTATTTATGCATTCAACAATACTAACATTGTTTTCCTGTTTGGCAAGACAACAAGTCAGCTAAAGCATGAGTGGGCTGGCCTGGCACAAAAACACATGCAGCTCAAATGATTTAACAACTGATGTACCTTTTTTCCCCTGCAGTCTCTAGTTATGTGAATAAATCCTCTTGGTCTGACTTTGAAGATAATGTGATAGGATTAGGTGTGTCTATTTAGAATTGGTTGTCCTTATACAGACTTTGTAAACATGTTTGCAATTAAAAGGATTCTCATTCTGTCCATGTTTGTTTTGTCAGTTTTCTTGTGCAGCGAGGTGCGTCTCTTACTGCCGTGAATTGTGACGGTGACGTTCCTCTGGACATTGCTCTTGATGAGGCCACTGAGTCCCTCCTTCAGAGTTACACTGTGAGACAGGGTGAGTGATTGCTATCTTTTGACGACTACACACCCCTTTTTCATCATTCGTTGTGTTCTGTGTCAAATGTGTGTTTCTGTCTAGAGCACGTTCTGTTAAATTTACAGCATATTTGTGCCTCCGTGCCAGCGATAGCCATAGCAGGAGGTATTATGTTTTCAGGTTGTCCAACACCATCCGTCACATTCTTGTGAACACAATATCTCAAGAACACCTTAGACTTAGACTTGATTGTCCCCTTGAGGAAATTCCTTTCCACAGCACCATCTCCATTCCTCATTGTCCACCACAGAACAGAACAAGACACACATTTGGAAACACACATTAGAAAACAGACAAACAAAACAGTGTCAACACTTAACAGAGTCCACACTCTGGCCTGTTCAGCGAGGCCTTTTGTTCAGGGCCGCTATGACAGCAGGGATCAGACTTTTCCCAAGGCGAGCCCTTCTGCACCTCAGTACTCTGTATCTGCGTCCTTAGGGGAGAGGGGTGAAGTGGGTGTTTAGTGGATGTGTGATGTCCTGTTCTTGAGGGAATCTCTTTAAATTTGGCAAAAACATTCAGTTGGACTCAACGATGAACTGTTAAGATTCAAGGTCAAGGATCACTGTGACCCTGTCTGTCTCATTCTTGTGAACGCAGTATCTCAAGAAGGCCCTGAGGGAGTTAACTCAAATTTGGCACAAATGTCCACTTGGATTAAAGAATAAATTGATTAGATTTTGGTGGTTGAAGGTCAAAGGTCAATGTTAGTGTGACCTAACAAAACATGTCTTTGGCCATAACTCAAGACTTATTATGCTAATTAAGACAAAACTTTACACAAATGTCTAATAGGATAAAATAATGAAGTGATGACATTTTATATCCAAAAGGTCAAAGGCCAACTTCACTTTGACATCATTATGTTCTGCTTAAAACACTTTCCTGGCCATTATTCATAGTCATATCTCAGGAACAGAAGGGGAGACATTTGGTCAGATACTGAATTGGTGATTGTTGTTTTGAAACTGTGCTGATTGTATAGATCTTCTGTGCTGCCAGAAGACAGATGTGTGTGAAACATCCATGTTTTCACAGACATGGATGTAAACTGTCAGAGAAGCTTGACTGTTGCATGGAGGCATACAACCCCGGGGCAGTAATTCTAGTGTTAGTTGAGCTAAATAGAAAGACCTTGACGGGCATACACAAATATGCCAGATAAGGAATGGAAAAGTGGCCACCCATGTATCAATGGTATACTTTGCAGGATTTTACTAAAAAATCGAGACTTGTGATTCGTCAGTTGCCATTAAGAAATAGAGTGGCATAGTGGCATTTTTACTTAACGTTTTGCATACAGTGGATTAACTGTTTTATATTGTAAACAATGGATTATGGCAAGGAAAAGAGATGCATATTGTAGGGATGGGTAACGTTTGCGCAATCCAGCATAAAATGGCATTACATATGTATTCAGCAGTGCCGCTACACCTGGGGAAGGAGCAAGGATTAGAAATTGAACACTGATCTGATTGATGGGCCAATGGTCGTTATCAATTCAGTGGATAGTCTTCTAAACAGTTTGAAGGCCGATCAAGTGAAGAAAAACATGTGAGATAAATTCTCTTGACAATTTCACCGCTACGAGAGCTTCAATAGTCTGCGGTTCTGATAAAGTGTAGCTCACACTGAACATCGTCATACACACAGCACACTGAATGCTTCCGTAGAGGCTGCAACAAGCCAAAAAGTCTGTTGTTTTTACCCCACAACTTTATCCTTCGGTCCCTTTATCCAGCAGTAAACCTCCCAGATCCCAGGTCATCCATAATCCAGATTATGGAGGTAACTGCAGTGTCTCTGGAGATTTGCTAAACTATTCCACTAGTCACAAGAGGCATCGCTTGGTTTTGTTTTTGTGAGCCAAATTTTATATAAAGTTTCAAACTGAATTATTTTGAAACTTTACCTCTAAAGGTACCATACATTTATAAACTTCCTTGTGTATATTAACAGGTGTTAATTAAAAAATTAAGAATATGTTAACTTTTTTTCTCATATTCCAGTTCCAGTACCTAAAGATCCCTCAGACTTAAAAGTTCATTGCTCTTTGAAAGGGTGTGCCTGAATATTTTGCTATTATATTATTATTATATCAGTGACATAAAATGGTCTCAAAATGACAATAGTATTGTTTATTGCAATTATTTCAGGACACATTGCCAAACAAAAGTAGTTGTTGACATCTAATTTTGATGTCATTGCGCAAAAATCTCTTTAATTACTTGGATACAATTTTGATGTAGGTAACTTGTATCTGTGTTGTTCTTGTTAACAGTCATTAGTTGTTTTTAAAGCAAACTTAGAGTCACAACATTCATTCAAACACTAGATGTCAAATACTACATCTGCTCCCATGTGCAGGAGTGATTGTAACAGCATATGGGGTATGGGAAGCATTATATCAATTGTAATATGACATCCACAGCCATGTATAAATATGTGTCTAAAGCCCTACTTGTGTCAGCGGAGCAAAATAAAAGTCACTTCAGCACCGCTGCTGGAAAAAATCCTAGGGGGAAAAACTGCTGTAATCACCATATTGCAATAACCTTTCCTGGAAGGCATTCAGAGTGTTGCACTTGTTTGTGCATAAATTGACAGAATTAGTTGTATAAATAATGGAAAAAAGAGAGCTTAAGAGAGAAATGCTGACCTTGCACACTAATAAGCCTAATAGAGATGCTCCGATATGGGATTTCAGGGCTGATGCTGATAATCGATGATTATCTGTGATGATTACTGATCAAAGGGATGCTCTGCTGATTTTCAACCGGGTTTGTATCGCACTAATGTGGGTAGTGTGTGTAAATGAACTGTGGTAACCTTCCCTCCATCTTACCGGGGGCCAGATCTCCCTGCTCATCTCTCAGCTCAAAATCATGTTAACCAGTGGATTTTCACTGGCTTCAAGGCTGTTGCTAGAACTGCAGATTGTACCTCCTCATTTTTATTTGTGGGCCACCACCACAGACACAAAGAGTATAGAAGTGGATAGAGAGACCTGCTTCTCTCTCTCTCTCTCTCGCCCTCTCTCTCTCTGTCTCACATGCTGACCAAACTTGGATCAAATGGTGAAACTAGGCAATGCTGAATGCAACATATGATCGTCAATAATTGTAACGCAGTTCTTTGATTGACCCTTGCTGTCCACCGTTGCTACGGTTACACTCACTCTATGAAGCTCGCCACTCAGCTTGATTATCAATGGCACCTCAGAGGAGAATTTACTGCAAAGACAGTCTGCAAGTATATGGTGGCACATTGCTGAGGTAGATCAGCGTGGTGGAATGGTGGAAGTTCAGTTAAAAGTACATTCACTGAGAAGTGGTGCTAAGGGGGTGAGGAGAGACTGACAGCAACGCCAGTACAATGAGCTGTTTGAATACTGTTGGGTAGTTTAATCTACAGCAATGCATCATATTCTTTAAGATCATCATATGTTTGTAGCATGGCTGTCGTCAACTTTTCATGGTGTCAGAAAAACAGCTCTCTTTTCAGCTTTGTGACGATGCATTTTCCAGCTGTGTTTATTCAGCTTAAGAAGTAGAATTTTCTCACCACATAAAGGAATACACCATCCTCTAGTTTATCACAAACATTCAAAATCAATGCATTTGGAAATACATGGTTTTCACTGGCCAAGGAATACACTTAACACTGTAATGTGAAAAGTAACTTAAGCTGTTAGACAAATGTAGTGCAGTAAAAAATATTTACCTCTGACACATAGAAGTATGAATTAGCATAGAATGCATGCAACTGCAAGTACAGCGCTTGAGCAAATATACTATATACTTAGTTACACCACCACTGCAAACATTACCTGCTCATTTTCCTGTTTGCGAAAAGGGAAAATAAATATATATATTTTAGACTAAATGGTAGTGTTTTTTCTGTGCGTGCCTGCATGTGTGTCAGTCCAAAAATACCCCTTCAGGACCAGGTTTTAAGTGAAGTCCCAAGTCCACAGCCAAGGCTCAGCATTAACAAGCGGAATTAAGAGAGTACATTATCATAACAACAACCATATTGGTCACTGATATATGATGCATCCTTTATGATTAGTAATATAGACTGCACCCTGACTGAGTGTGCCTTATACTGTAGACACAGATAAAACGCATGACGCATGTGTTTGACATTTCCTGTTTTTGTCCAGGTGTGGACTTGGAGGCAGCTAAGCGGCTGGAGGAAGAGCAGATCTTGAACGATGCCCGGACCTGGTTGGCTGAGGGCCCACCCTCTGATTTACAACACCCCAGGACTGGGGCCACCCCACTCCATGTGGCTGCTGCCAAAGGCTACCTAGAGGCCCTCAAGTAAGCATCTCCTGACATTTATCTGCCTCCATGCCAGCCATAGCCATAGCCAGAGGCATGAGTTTTTCGGGTTGTTTGTCTGTACGTCTGTCTTATTCTCATGAACGCCCTGAGGGAATTAAAAAAAATAAAGGTCACTGTTACCGTGCATCCATCTCATTCTCGTGAATGCGATATCTCAAAAACACCTTAAGGTAATTTTTTCAAATTTGATGCAAAGCTCCACTTGGACTGAAGAATAAATTGATGAGAATTTGGTGGTCGAAGGTCAAGGTCAGTGTGACCTCACAAAATATGTTTTTGACCATAACTCAAGAATTTGTATGCTAATTATGACAAAACTTCACACACATGGTTAACAAGATTTAATGATGAAGTGATGACATTTTATATCCCAAAGGTCAAATTTAACTTCACTGTGACATTATATATTGCAAAAACACTAGCTATTAGTCAGCGTCGTACCTCAGGAACAGAAGGGGAGAAATTTGGTAAGTTACTGAATTGGTGACTCTTATTTTGAAACTGTGCTGATTGTATAGATCTTCTGTGCTGTTGGAGGAAGATGTGTGTGAAGCAACCATGTTTTGACAGACATGGACAGAAACTGTAAGACAAATTAAATGGTGCGTGGAGGCATACAACTGTGGGGCTGCAATTCTAGTTCATATTGAATATAATATTTGAACTTAGAAATTTAATTTTCTTCATCAGGAGATCTTTATTATGTCATACAGTGAGTCATGCAGTTATGCTGTTGTCACCTTGCTCTTGTGTTGCCCAGGATACTGTGTCAGTGTGGGCTGGATGTGTCAGCTATGGACTCTGATGGTTGGACGCCTCTCCATGCTGCAGCACACTGGGGTCAAGGGGAGGCCTGTCGTATTCTGGCTGAGCACCTGTGCAACATGGAGGCCCGCAGCAACGCGGTTAGGCCCTAAAAATTATAACCTTTCTTATTACATCATAACTCTTTGTTCAGTGTGTTCTTTCATTTGCAGAAAATATATTTACCATGACAGTTTGGTAATTTGTAGCCTGTTTGATTGTTTTCAGTTTTGTGTTCCATGTTATCGTCTTGTTTCTAACTCTATAGGGTCAGACACCATTTGATGTAGCTGATGAAAGTGTTGAGGAGCTCCTGGAGGAGTTATCACAGAAGCAAGCAAATGTGAGAAAGAGTTTGTCTTTATCTGGTATGCATTTACTTTTAAAAAGATCACTGACAACTGCCCTTCTCTCCTCAGTCCATATTGGACCGGCAAAATCAACAAGGCTCCACTGCTGCAAACGCACAAAACAAACGGCGGAGGTTCGTATTCATTTGTAACTTATACTGAATTGATTATGTTTCCCAATTAAAAACTTTAATGCTTTTTTCCTGTGAACACAGGGCAGGTTTCCCTGACAACTATCAAGAGTAAACTAAAAACAACTGAACATTCCTTACTCCCACTAACACCTCCATACATTACCTAATAATAAAGATTGTGACAATACCACCTGACAATAAGACTTACAGTAAGATAAGCAGTGCCTTGTAATTAATGCAGGAGACCTGAAAAGTCTCCTTGGGCAGTGTCATCCAGTCAGTGCCAACATCTGTCCCCATGTCATGCCTTCTAGGAGCTCAGTGTGCAGGATGAGCAGTAAAGACAAGATGAACGTGCAGGACCAGTCTAAAGAGAGGGGTGTTTCAGGAGGCCTGGAGCTGAGTGAGGAGAAAGAGAGCAGTCCCGGTAAGTCAACTGCTGTGTTGACCAGAAATACTACAGCGCCGTAAATGTGTGTCACAGTGCGGACTCCAGAGATGCTTGTTCTCTTTTCCCCAGAAAGCTCAACGGTCTCCAGTCCAGAAAGTGTGACCACATCCACAGTCAGCTCTGCTGACAAGGTAAAATCACGGAGAACTAAGTGGTTTTTTTATATATATATATATGTATGTATATATATATATATGTATATCCGGTACATATACATA
>NC_065510.1:41732498-41735714 GCF_006386435.1 Epinephelus moara
TATATATATATATATATATATATATATACACACATACATATATTTGTATGCCTCAATGCTTCCATCTGTCCCATTCTTCTGAACACAATATCTCTACAATGCCTTGGTACAAACGTCCACTTGGACACAAGGGTGAACTAATTAGAATTTGGCAGTCAAGGATCAAGGTCACAGTGACCTTGTATCTGTCCCATTCTCGTTAATGCACTATTTTAAAAAGCCTTGAGGTAATTTCCTCAAATTTGGAACAAACATCCACTTGGACTCAAGAATTAACTGATTAAAATTTTGTGGTCAAGGTCACTGTGACCTCACAAACGTGTTTTTGGCCATAACTTAAGAATTAATGTGCTAATTATGAGAAAATTTCACACTAATGTCTAATAGGATAAAATGATGAAGTGATGACATTTTATATCCCAAAGGTCAAATTTAACTTCACTGTGACATTATATAATGCAAAAACACTAGCCATTAGTCAGCGTTGTAACTCGGGAACAGAAGGGGAGACATTTGGTCAGATACTGAATTGGCGACACTAATCTTGGGTGTCCACCTTAAACTGTGCTGATTGTACAGATCTTCTGTGCTGCGGGGGGGAGATGTGCGTGAAGCATCTACATTTTAGAGTATGCAGCTTCTTTGCATCAATATATGAAGCACTGTCAGTTGTCATGGCGGCATATGAGTCTGGACAGACATGTATGTAAACTGTAACTGCAACTTGACTGGTCTTGCAGAGGCATACAACCGCAAGGCGGTAATTATATATTTTTTTAAGTTGACATTTTTTGACATGATGAAGTACATCATGGAAAAGCTGGGTAGAAAACACAGATGTGATAAAACGTCCTTGATATTGCAAAAAAAGGTTTTAGGATCGTCTGAGGTGCTTTAATTTCAAAAATTAAATTTTTATTTCCTCAAGTGAGCCTAGTTGTGGAAAAAGATATCATGTTAGATATTCATCAGTCTTTTCCGCTGCAAAGCATAGAAATAGGAAACAATTGATTTGTGGTCAACCTAACACACATTACTAACTATTATTCTACATAGCTTGTTTAAAAACTCCAAATTTGCATTGGATGGAGCCAGAGCTGTTGTTTGGATTTGGATTTTGCTTCAGAGTTTTCTGTTTAATATTGGCAAAGAAATAATCTTTCATTTTAGTTTGAATATATCCAGATGACTAATAATGACCAAGAACAACAACATGAATATGAGGAAATCAGAGATAAAGCCAGGCTACGGTATGTCTAATGTATATGCAAATTCAAAACCAACAGCAATGATAGATATTTCCAGTGGGGAAGTACGTGTAATTCTGTCGAAATACTTTTCATATCAATTGATTTAATCTGTGAGTTTCCAGCTATGTGACTGCCTACACACCCAGCATTTCAACAGAGGCAAGACCCTGATGTGTGACGTGTTGAAACTTATGACGGCAAGGCTTTTGGTCTGGTTTAAAGCATGTCAACGAAAAACACTCATTTAAACAGTATGCTGTTAGTAATAATGTTTCCCCTCTGGGGCTATGAATCAAACTGTTGAAAGGGGACAGTTAATAACTGATAAGCTAATGGCCTTTTTTCTTGTTTCTTGTGTGGTTCAGACACCGGAGGAGAAAGATGAGGAGAAGGAGCAGGACAAGGCGAACCGCACTGCTAGAGTCCAACCCACTCCTCAGACAAGGGACCCTGCAGCTGAAAGCCCCAACACCCCCAACACTGACAGGCGCAAGTAAGAAACAACACAGTGCACAGGAACAGGCATACAAAACATTTTTGTATAATTTCGTATAGAAGCGTGGTGTATATTAATGGTGAATGTGAATATATAACTTGTGTAATATGGATGATATGGATGTTTATGTGTTCAGGTTCCAGGCTCCAGTCAGAGATGAAGAGTCTGAGTCTCAGAGGAAAGCCCGCTCTCGACTGATGCGGCAGTCTCGTCGCTCCACACAGGTACTGCTTCTTACTTTATTACTGTGCATATATATATATATATAGAGAGAGAGAGAGAGAGAGAGAGAGAGAGAGAGAGAGAGAGATAATTTAATTATGCATCACTACAAATACACTATGTTATGATTGAAAAGTATCAAATAATCACACAGTGAGAAAAATAAATCATATCTAGAAATCAGAAATTTTGATGCATCGATAATCGTTTTATCATCAAATCACTGCCCTCTGAATTGTAATCAAATCCAATTATGAGGTGATTCCCACCCCTACTTTTCACAGTGCTGCACACTGCTGCTGTCGCTGTCAGGAGCGTGGTCAGTTAGACAGACATGTGACTGCTTAACACCAAACACGGTTTGGTATGAACTGATGCTCACTTGGCTGATGTAACAATCACACTAGTGTTTTTAGCTGCTGCAGATGCTGTAAATTATTAAACATTTGAACAACACAGTTTGGAATGACTGAATCATTGACAGAGTAATGATGTGGTTAACCTGATTGTTGCAAAACTCAGTGGTTATGTATGCAAAACTCAGAGCATTAATAAAACAGCAAACCACTATTGTCTATGTAAAGATACAGTGGAGTAATGGCATACTGAGTAGAGATTGAAATCACAAAAATGCAGCACAAAGTGCTTCACAGAATAAAAACAAACAAAAATAATACATACATATTGAAAATCCGCCCCTCCCACCCCCACATATAAACACACACACACACACACACACACACACACACACACACCCAAAGTTACACATACTGTATTAAAGGGCAGGCAGCTTTGAATGACAGGCTGTCTGCTGACACAACTCAGTCTCACTCAGAAGTCGTCATATACCAGTTCTTTGGCAATGACTTCTGGTGTCAGACACCGACGAAAAAAAGTAGTCTTTTAAAGTCGGCATGATATGGGACCAGTTGCTGTTATTATGTAAATGCACCCAGCAGCATCAGGGGGAAAGGCAGCAGATCATCAAAGTTTAGAGGGTGAAAGTCTGAGTAGGGTGGGTGGCAGGGGTGGTATTCGCTTCCTGTAAGATTGTAAAGCCAAACCCTGTCCTTTTTTCCTAAACCCAACCACTTGCTTTTGTTGTTGAAGGAAATAAATGTCAGTTTGCGGTGTTGTACCGGCATAGTGCGTTTATTTTGAAAGTGACTGTATGTAACCAGTAAATTTCCTGTAAAGAGAAGTGTATTTTGAAAGAAGACAATGCATGTAACAGGCTGAAGTTGACAC
>NC_065510.1:41738339-41741701 GCF_006386435.1 Epinephelus moara
AAGTTGTTCTGTTAAATCTGTTTGAAATTCTGACTGGGATGGATGTGGATGTGGGAGTGGGTTGGGGATGAACCAAAGAGGAAAGCAGGGGGGCGTGTGCTTCCAATGTACGTCAGTCACATGGGGCACACTGAACAGCGTGCTGAATCAGGACTAGGTCATTACCAAAGTGTAGCGCCTGCCCCCTAGTTATTAATATTAGCTCTGTCAGCACCTTACCTGCTAGCTGCCAGTTCAGCTGCATCCATGATGAGCACCGTGTCCAGACAACTCATACGCTCTGAATTTCACAATGAGCCCCTTTAAGTAACTACAGAGTAACAGATGATGTATCATGTATCAATATTTTCCTTCTCGATTGCAAGGCAGCGTATTTTCACCAAGATACTGTTGAGTTCTGAGTGTAACAGAAGGCCTCTGAGTGATGAGTTTTTCCTCTGTGCTGGCAGGGTGTGACTCTGACAGACCTGAAAGAAGCAGAGAAGACTGTGGCTAGAGCTGCAGATCCACCGCCGCGCAACATCCAGCCTGTTAGCCCCATTGTTACCGTCACGCCTGCTGAAAGGGGTAAGTGAGGGTGAAATGCTTGAGTCAGTTCTGTTTACTGTAATAGAAGACCACCAAATACAAACATGATTCAATTTGGGTGGAGTGCTCTTCCAGATAGCATTAAAGGGAAGTGAGGTTCTCTCACATGGGTTCAAAGGGCTGCTGCTGCGGTGTGGGAGCATCAAGTGTGGTTTATCTGGCAGGGTGGCTACCGTATATTCATCGTGTACATCTTCCTCTTTATCGCATTTGTGTCACCTCTTACCACACTCCACCCATGGTTGGTTTTTTTTTAAACGGGGAACTGAGCATTTCCTCGTCTGGTATAGTATATCTGATTGGCATATTTACATTAATCAGCCTGTTTGATCAGTTAACACATCGGCTGATCAGTTTTGAAAGTTCATGTGCTGGAACATTAGCTGACAAGGCCAGACACAGCATTTTGTTCACGCTAACTGAGCTCGCTGTTGTCAAGTCTCAGCTTGCACAGATGTGGAGTTGAAACTGAGGTGAAAGATAAGACAGCTTCCTGTTATACAGACTTTTTTAAACGAATCAACCTGACGGCTGCAGAAATGCTGAGCTGACCTCCGACCTCACTGAAACCCCATCTGTTAAGCAGAAGTAGTGTTCTAGCTGTGTTTGTTATACGTTACTCATTCTTCTTTGGATCTTTTCAGTAGCAAGGGACGTGTTTAGTTAGATTTTGTTTGTTTTCTGTTGACATCCATGTGTTTCAGATACAGACCCAGTGAACCAGGGGGAGTCAGAGGGAGAGAAGCGTCTGGGAGTGAGGGACCGGAGGAAAGCGAGGAGGGAGAGACGCTCCACAGGCATTGTTCAACCAGGTGGAGAGGTAAGAACAAAATATGAGGTTGTCACATCATTGAAAACATGGCAGAGAGCTCACCACATATCAGGTCACAGATTTTTGTTAAACAGGCCAAAGCAGAGTTTGCTTTATGGCTGTCAGCTGGTTTTAATGAACAAATTAATTAATTTTTGCAGCATTGCGAGTACTGAAAGTAAGTAAGTGCAGCCAAACCAGTTCCTCTTTGTCATGATGAAATTGAATATCTGATGAGCACACTTCTGAGTCTTTTAAAATAGGGAACTTTACTAACTGGATATCATAATGATTAATGTTTCTAGTGAAATGTTTGTAAGACTGACATGTACTAAGATTCTAACGCTTTATGAGCTCTTAAACCCTGCTGACTGTCAGTGGATCAGTCTTTATCAATCAATCATTCATTTGTCACATGTAATTTTTGTTTTCCAGAACGAAGATGATGATGCTGATTTGGATGATACAAACAGTAACAGTACCTCCAAGTGAGTGTTAATGGTTTGATCCTCACATGTTTGGTTTCAGTTCTTATCCAGAGACAAGCTAAGATCACAGAATATTTTGTTTTTTGACTTTTTTGATTCTACATTTGTTTCCTGTAAAAACAAAAAAACAAAAAAGGATTTTGAAGTAGAGCTGAAGGTCTTGAGGGCTGCAAGGGAAAAACATTTAAAGAATTTATTGCATATTGCAGTCGTCAACAAAATGTGGTATTACTTCCAGGACATAAAGGTAAATGTTTGTTTGTGGGGAGGATTCTCTGTCAGGTCTTTAAAAGTCTCTTTTGTGTCTCTGCAGTGAGACTGAACTGCGAGACTCATCAGCTGACTACAGAACGGTACGTGTCCCTCTTCTCACAGAAAAGCTCACACATTCCTGAAAAACACACCTGAGGGCTGAAGGTGAATTATAGCTGAGATCTAGACAAACCAGGACAGGAATGATACCCAGCAAGCTCTAGAGAGGACTCAACTGAAACCCCTGCTAGGCTGTAATATAGCATCAACAAAGCTATGTCCACCTGCACATATGACACTTTTATCCTGGGGTTGGTGTAGTCTGAAGGTCTTTGTTGTGTTTGTTTCCCTCTAGCTGTACTTTAAAGAACTACAGGAGAACCTGGCTCTGAAGGACAAGTTGCAAGAGATGGAGCTGCTGCTCAGCCAAAACAAAGTGGAGCTGGAGAGACTCCGACAGGTTCGGCAGGTTTGCTGCTACATCTGACCTTTTGTGTGTGTGTGTGTGTGTGTGTGTGTGTGTGTGTGTGTGTGTATGTGTGTGTCATCATGAACAGATTATAGCTGCCAGTCTTTCATACCTTATTATATTTGATATTCAAATTATATTCAGTTTTTTAATGCTCAATTTAGCCTGTTATTATTGCCAACCCAGTTAATTATTAGGGGTGTTAAATCACAGGTTTCAGGGTTTCCCTAACATTCATTATATGTGGCAGCGTGCCACAATAATAGCATTTGCTTTCACGTAGAAAAAGAGAGGGATGACTGGTTGCTCTGTATAATCAAACATAGATCAAAACATTGTGTCGGGTGCTCTTGGAGAACAGGAAACAACAGGATACACAGGAAGGCAATCCAAGCACTCCAAAAATAAAGACAAAGAGGAAGGAAGCATTAAAAAGCCTTTATTGTAGCAGCTAAATCATTAAAAGAGCCAAAATGTTTCGACCACTGCCGGTCTTCGTCAGGGCTTTAAAAACACACAACAAAGGTATATTTAGTAGCAGGGACCAATAGGAGGTCATCACATGACTAGGGTTGGGTACCGTTCATAATTGAAGCGATACGGTACTGGTATCTGGAATTCGGTACCGGTACCAAACGGTACCTTATTTCGGTACTTTTTAACCCTATGGGCCCTAGGCCTTTTTGGCGTATTTTTACTGCCTTTACTTTTAAGCTCATATCACAGTCATTATAAAGGCTACATACACATGCTA
>NC_065510.1:41741937-41753422 GCF_006386435.1 Epinephelus moara
TCTTGAAAGCTGGACTACAAATGTGGATAGACAGGGAGAAACACACGCAAGCCTAAGACGTGGTAAGATACGATATTCCTCACTATATGAAGTGACTGATAACAAGATCTGTATAATGGATTGTAAAGAAATTCGTCAAGTTTTTATTTTGTAGACAATTGATCTGGATTTATAGCGCGATGGGATGACAGCACAATGTGTGTGGTATCACTGGAAAGCTCTGGTCCTGCGCTTTCATGTGTTATGTAATCCATCCAACAGTAATGTGTGTGCAAAGCTGTATGAAAGCTCTGTTATACATCATTTTATTGTAAATTTATCAATTTTCGCTGTGAAAACATTGGATTACCGACAAGTGCTTGGTCTTGTCCGAAAGCTACAGTTCTGCCGTTTCACGTGATATGTGTGGCTTCTCGCTATGACGCACGGCCGCGGATAATATCCACAGAGAAGAACGGGTGTGAATTTGGACGCACTATGCGTCGTTCGGGCCCATAGTCTAAACTTCTCAGTTTCAACGTTTTATTGAGAACATTTAGGAACAGTGCTGCACGTTAACTTTTGTCTGCACATTGTTTTTGTCGCCATTGTTGCTGAATCTGAGGTGCGAGTCATGCGCTCTCGCCGCCTCCACCTCAGGTACCGAAATTTGGCACCGATTAATTTTAAGTGAATCGGTACTCGGTAGTACCGACGTGAATCGGTACCAAGTACAAAAAGTACCGAGTTTTGGTACCCAACCCTACACATGACACAGATGATGACATGACAGCTGAAACAAGTAGAAAATAATGAAAATATAACAAGACACAAAAACACAGAGTATCATTAAATAAGATATATGATATATGTATATGAAATATATACACACACATCTTTACATATATGCTGTGAGAAAAATGGTGAAGCTTATAGAGAACAGAGCCAAATCACAAAAGACATGTCCTCATCAAGACCATGATACTCTAAAGTATCCAGTTGATGGGTCCAAAAAGCTGACCAAAGGTTTACTGTGTTCAATGCCGTCTGTGCGTAATAAGGAATCATTATCATTATGGAGTTAACTATAGTGTCTAGCCATGGGTTAGTTGCAATTTTTTGTTCTAACAGCATATTTATGCTCAGTGAGGCGATCCCTCAGGCATCTTTATGTACGGTCTATGTAGAAAAAGCCTTCCCACACATGGACAACTGAGGCGGTACATAACAAAAGTAGTGTTGTTCTGTTTGTTTAAACATCAACAGAATGTTTAGTTTGCATAAAATTGTCACAGTGAGGGCAATAAACACATTTAAAATTGCCAAATGGTTTGGACAACCAAGTACCTTTTTTGTCTGCTGGAAGATGTGAATGCATAAGCCTGTCTGTAAGTGTGGGGGTGTGTCTAAAAGAAAAGATAGGGTGTGCAGGAAAGACTTTACTCAACAAACTATCACTCAATAATGGCCCAGTTATCCTTAACAATACGTTTGATTTGTTCAGCATGTGTATTGTATGGTCAAAAAAAGACTGATGCACAGGCTTCTGCCTGATGATTTTTTGAAGAAGTGTACCACGCTCGAGTGACCCTGCTCTGTCAAAAGCCTGCTTAACCACCCTGGGTTTATAAGTTGTGCATAAAAACCTATTGGACATAGCCCCACCACATATTGATTATTTATTTTTGGAGCTGGATCGTTAATTAGGAAAATGATCTCATAAAGAGTTTCACCTGTGCTGTGTTCATGGACCCACAAAATCTTTTAAAATTAGAGAGTGGACATAGTGATGCAAAGAAATAAACACATAAACAGTTTGCTGACTGACCCCCACTCTGCCCCCTTCCCCCTGTAGTCACCTACTGCCACATATAGATTCTAATTCTGTGCGAAACACCTTTTTTTCATCATGATGTTATTCATTATTAATATTATTAATTAATATTATTAATATTATTAATTTACTTCCCTAACACTAATGACACATGGCTTTGGCATTCAAATTCAGCTCAATAATAAGAGTCAAAGTTCATAGACAAAACAATTGATTCTTGCTAGTAACCTTTATTAGCTTAAACCTATGGCTCTTGCTTAAATTGCACGTAACAAGTTGTCATCAACTTAAGACACTATTAAATTCTCCTCACCTGTCTCCTGTACTCTGCTGCAGCACAGCTCTATGTGTGTGGACAGGCAAAACCCCACCCTCGGTGAAACACAGAGAGGAGAGAAACTAGTGCAACTGTAAATGGCAACAAACACAGTAAAGATTCTCCCCTGACAGGCGAACCATTGATTTCAGAATGAATGGATATTTGATGTTGTGTTTGGTCTGGCAGTGCTTCGTGTACCTCTTCATTTCACCTCATAAACCTAAAGAAGCTGGCTCTTTAGTGCAAACATAGCAAGATAGCAAGCACTCACCCATTTTTTAAGTGGTTACCTGATCACACAGCTGATCAGTATGCAGTTTGTTGACATGATGCAACAGAAGTGCATGTCTAATCAGGAGATTTAGTGTCGACAGAGAGCGTCCCATGCAACGTGATAACTGGAAACTCACCCTCTGGCTCACATTCTTTGGCTGCATGTAAATATTAGTATTAATGTTTTTACTGTTGGATTTGACTCCCGATATTCATTCAAACAGCCCTAGAACTGAGGGACACTACGTGGGCGCTGACATTTGTCTGAGTCAGCCATAACTAGGAGTTTGTGAGGGTGGACAGCAGCACAAATCATCCTTTTAATAGTTGTTTATGTTTCATTTATTATTTTCTTTAACAAAAGCTGAAACCAGCTCTGTGACAGTCTTCAGTCAATCAGAACCTTGTACAGTTTTTTTTTTCTTTTTCAAAATCAAATGTGAGAATTGAGGTTCATTTGTGTCTATTACTGTTTATGTCAAATTTTGGTGAGGAGGACATCTTATTGAAAAAAAATCAATTTTGTGTTTGAGTTGCCACAGACTGCAGCAGTTGTGTCGTCCCACACTCACCTGTATGAACACTGTTTGTCTCTGTGGCAGAACCAAGAGAGCAGCACAGACAGGCCGGCCCTTCTGGAGCTGGAGAGATTTGTAAGTAAATACTAATATGTACTGTATATATATAGCACATGTATTTGTGTATCACAGGAGTTGGACTGTGAAAGTAGATGTGTTGTAGATGTATTAATAACTTGGCTTTGTAAGGTGAGGTTAAATAACAGACTAGAGAATGACTGCATGTTAACACCTCTGCAGGTTCAGCAGAGCATGGAGCCAAGGTGTCAGAAACCATAGACAGTGAAATGTTTGCTCTCATGCTGTCAGTCTGTCAGTTTGTGATGTTGATCTGTTGTTGACAGGAGAAGTTGGCCCTCCAGAGGAAAGCAGTGGAACTGGAGGATGAGCTGAAGGTACGGCTCTTCACTTTGACATTGCTTGCTGTTCTTAATTAACATGAGTGTAATAATTTGGTGCTCTATTCCCAAGTGATTACAGTGAGTATAATATTTGCACAAGCAATATTGTTTTGAGCTGAAAACCTCAGGGTGAACCTCAGAAAAAAAAAAATCTTGAGAAGTTGAGGGCCATACATATACCATGTTTTTTTGCGCCCTTTTTGGTGCCTTTTTTTCAGGGCGTGACGGCTGCGCCCTGACATAAACTGAGTTCAACTTTTGGAACGCAGCAGTGAGCACCACATGTCATGTAAGAAGGACCAACCAATCACAGCTGACAGATATCTTTCCCTTAATCTGCAAATATCAGTCTGATTAATATGTAGGGGTGTAACGATACATCGATCCACATCGATACATTGATTCATTGATTAACGATCCGATTATATCGATGCAAAATGAAAACATCGATCCATATCGTCATCTTAAAGATACACATTTATTTTGAAATTCACATAGCACGTCTGTGTCACCATTTCTGGGCAAGCGCACCTCCGCTCAAACAACAAACAGCTCAGAAATAAAATGGTCAAATCATATTCTAGTTGTTTTTGTGAGTTGATGTAAATGATTGTGTTAGATGGGCATATGATATCGCGTCATATCGATCGCAGGCTCCTGAATCGAATCAAAATCGTATCGTGACAGACTTTGTGATATCTGCAAACATCGTATCGTCATCCAAACAAATCGATATAATACCGTATCGTGATGAAGCTGGTGATTTACACCCCTATTAATATGGAGAAGAAGTTGATCATTTTAGTGCAGGAATGGCAGGGCTTAACATCTGTCCCACGGGCAATAGGCCTACACACAAACAGCACATGGAAGACAATCAGCTCTACACTCAGGATTTCAGGTAAAGAGGCTATGATACGGTGCTTGTTGAGGTTGCTTAACAAACTCAGACGCAACTTGCTGCTGTGCTCTTGAAAGCTGGCACAGGAAAGTCACAAGAGTAGCACTCAGCGCCCGACCTTGCGTTTTCAAGGCGGTTAAAGACGCGGCATGTGTACGGCCCCATATGCAGGTAAGCATCGTCCAATGCATCATATAAGTTTAACCAAAAGCCTGGAAAATTGGTCCATTACAGGACATTCCTGTCTTTGCTTGGCAATGAAATGTTGTCAGTTCCCAGTCTCTCACTGTCAACACTGTCCTCTATCTTTGATGTGTTGTAAAACTGAGAGGAAAATAAATTAATAATAATTTAGTTCTAAAGCAGATTAAGAAACAGCCAAGTTTTTTTGCACCTCAGGTACTGATCAGTAGTCCTTTCACTTCACTGCAGCACATCAGGACCATATAGGTTGGACACCTGTTGTACTTGATGCCCCTTTAAAAATGTTCACGCAACAAGCTAAAGCCCAGACAGCTTTACCTTGATTAGTGCACATGCTTAATGTAGTCTATTGGGATGTTGCTGTCATTAGCCTAACTGCAGGTTAAAGTTTAAGGTGGATTTAAACCTGCAGCAGCGTGACGTGTACTCAAACCCCAGGGTTGTGTGTGCAGGAGCTACAGTTTGAAATGCACCTGTGGTTCAGTCCAAACCCCATTTCCTGAGTCCTATAGAAATCACTAAGATGCCACTTTGGGTCATACTGTGAGAGGTTTTAGTTCAACCTGCTGCAGACCTGCTTTAACTGGCCCTCACACAGTTCAGTGCAGGAGCAGATTTGATGTATTTATAAAAATTCAAATCTTGAATGTATGAATGTGTGACCCCACAAAAGCTACATAATCATATGATTGAACCAAATGTTATATTGTGTGATTACAAGATGTCACATTTGCCTCAGTTAACTTTGAGTTACTGATTATCAGACAACTGAGGGGCAACTGTGTGGGACACACCAGCCTGACTAGGGTAACAGATGCTCACCAGTTGCCCAACACTGACTGATGGTTGACTGTCAGCTTGGCGTGCTTTAACATAAAAATCAATGAAGTATGAAGTAAAACATTCAAAAGAGGCACAAGAGAGAGCGCCGTGTTACTTTTTACAGTTGAAGTGTTTTAAACTAAAAACCCCATGTTTGCTGATGTCTCTGTAGGTTCTGGGGGACCTCAGAGCAGACAACCAGAGGCTCAAGGATGAGAACGCCGCCCTCATTCGAGTCATCAGCAAACTCTCAAGATGAATCTCCAAAAAAAAACAAAAAAACCTACGAGGAGATGAATAGTATTACAGAATTCTTCTTTTCCCAGCTCAGAAGACACAAACCAGGAAGGGAGACGGCAGCATCCAACACCTGCACGGCACATTCAACAGTAACTGGAACACCGTTTAGATTTCAGGGTTATTAGTCTGTGTTTCAGCCTTTATGTTTTGGCAGATCTACTGTATAACAAGCTGAACTGCACCTCCTGTGGACTGACAGGACGTTCCTGCTCACAGCCACTTTTATATTAAGTCTTTATTGTATTTTTTTAACTGGAATATTTTAATGTGCTTTGCCTCTCTGATACTTTGTATAAATTCTGTATTAAGAGATTTAAAGCCATGCACAGTGCGAGCTCGCAGTAATGTTTTAGATAGCCTTCTTGACCTCTGAAGAGGTAGAGAAAAAAATGCCAGTCGGGTGTTGGGGGTGGTTACTAGAAAAAGAAAAAAAAAAGACTTACCATAAATGTGCCAAAAACCAGCCCCTGTTTTGCATGTCCTTTGGGGAAAACTCCAAGTGGTCAGTGTTGTTTCTCAGGGTGAGTCTTGGGTCGATGCTTTCGGTTTTGGCTGACTGCTGTAAAGGTGGACCAAATTTGCATGCTCATTTCTCCCTGCTCCTCTGAATGTATATTTAATATGTATATTTATGTACAGGGGCCATCTGTCCTGAAAGTGATGGAAGGGTGTAGTCATGGTCTCTGTTTACAAAGGATGGAGAGTGTGGGGTGCTAACTATGGAGGTCAGGCGCAGCTCTTGTATAGAGGGATCTTTTTCTTTTTTTTTGTCAGAAAATGTGTCTTACAAACGTCAGATCTTTCAAGAGCTTTAGGAAAATGCATGCTCTATCCTTAGTACTGTAAGTCATTAGTTATTTTTGCGTTACCATTTTGACTGGACGCTTCTGAAAGCAACGACCCCTAAGCTAAGTATTCACCCTGTGATGGACGGCTGTCAGTGTTGAACAGACAGGCCAGATGGGTCAACGTTTGAATGTTTACTCCACTTTTAAAGAAAAAAACTTGCATGTCAAATTGTATTTTGATGCCGTGCCTTTCGATATACATTTCTAAGTAATATTTCTATTTTGCTTTGGCAAGCGTACACTGTAAAGTATGAAATACAGTATGGGCATAAATTACCAAGGCTCTGATGTTTCTGTTTGTTTGTGACATTTTACACATCACTGTATGTTGTCTTTGACTTTTCTCCCAGAGACAGTATGGTCTTGTAAAAATTGGTACAACAATAGAGCTCTGAAAAGGTCTGGGCTAAGCCTCAGATCTCAAATCCTACACACACCCCGGTGCACACCTGACCTGTGCGGCACTGCTCATCTGGATTTGCTGTTTGGCAAAGATGAGAAAGGACAGCAAATGTTGAAAAGCTGAAAACAGGCAATTTATTAAAAAACTAGATTAATTCACATTTATTTTTGTTGTATATTTATTTTATCTGATAATTATTATTAATGTTTGTTTAGTGGCCGCTGGCCCTGTGTTATTTTGCAAAAGTAACCCCTGGGCGACACAAGTTGAGTATCCCTGGTCTGGTGTGTAGGGCTTAGTGGCATCTAGTGGTGAGGTTGCAGATTACAACTAACTAAAACTCCTGTGTGCCAAGTGTGTAGGAAAACTACGGTGGCCGATGTGAAAACCCAAGTGGCCTTATCTAAAGCCAGTGTTGGGTTTGTCTGTTATGGGCTGCTGTAGAGAAACATGATGGACTGCGTAGACGAGCTCATGCTAAGGTAACAGAAACACTGCAATTCTTAGTTTCAGGTGATTATAAACTAATGACAACATAGCTATGATTAGCAGTGATGGCGGAATGAAGCCTCATGAATCATTTTCTTTATTTTCTGAGCCCACTAAATGGTGCTTTTTGTTCAACAAAAGGTTTAAAACACACCAGATTGCTATTCTTTTAGCCTCTCTCTTTAAACCAAGAGCACCAGCTAGTGGGCTCGGAAAATAAAGAAAATGCTTCATGAGGCTTCATTCTGCCATCACTAATGATTAGTGTATCCCATTTCTGCCAATATAGCCCTCCTAAATCCCACACACTGGATCTTCAGCACAACGTTGGAGTGAATCACCATGATCCAGATACAGACTTTTCAAGATTAACAAATCTGGATGATAACTTTAAATAATTTTTGTTTGATATTGACAGCTATTGAGGGGATTTAGGGGTGCTGACATGAAAGACTACAGATGAAAACTAGCCTCCTGGTTTATTCTGGCATATTTACAGTAATGTTCATTAATATGCACTGACCCTGAGAAATAAACACAGTAAAATAAATATTGTTTTCTTTTTACTTTACTTAAAATGCTTAGTAAATAGCCTAATGTCTACTTTATCACTGTGACTGTTAAACAAATCAAGTACAAAATATAAATAAATGTGAATATATATTTGACCAATTTATTTTTGACCAAGTTTTTACATTTTGTTCCTGAAATCCAGCCTTAATCCAGCCCTCTGCTGGAATCAGAATAACCCCAATTTTTTGGATCGAGGTATCCTGATCCTACTAGCAAGTTCTGAAAACATACTGAAGATTTGATCCAGATCAAAACCATGACTGGATCACATAATCTGATTCTAGTAATCTTCAAGACTTGATTAGATCTGATAGCCGAAATCCAGTCAGATTACTTGTAACAACTGGGCCTGGGTGATGAAGACACAAACGATTCATTCTAAGGTAATGAATACACGATTCTTGTTTTCAGGTGATAAAACACTAAAGAAAACACTTCTTTCTCATTTCTGCCAATATATCCCCTAAATCCTACACACTAGACCATTGAAGCTCAAACCAGACACTTAAAGACATTCTGGTTTTGACTCTAGATTCCCTAATTAAAGTCAAGCTCTAAAAAATCCTTGGTCCTACCTTTCCCATAATGCAACACAACAGCATTTCTTAAGAGACCCTCTGGGTGTGTTCCAAATCGCACTTTTTTCTTAACTTCCCTTTGCATGCAGTATGCACACAATCAGGACATATTATTTCCTCATAACATTACACCTGGAACTTTGACCCTCTTGCTTATATAGCCATTACCATTAAGCTAAAACTACATGCATTGGAGATTCTAGCAAATTACCTTCACAATAGTAAAACTGCATAGGCTATATTCACTGTTAGTTATTAAATACATGTGCTCTTTTGGTGTTGTATTTATTTTATTCAATTAAACAGTTAATATTCCTGTTATTACTATTCATCTGATCATCACTGATCGTCACTTGAATGTCCTCATCTGTTATTGTGACTTCTGACAGCTGTCCATGAGCTGTCATCTGTTAATGTCTCAGTTGAGGTGACGGATCTTCCCCTGCGCAGAGGATTGTGGGTCAGAATACTCAGTCAAACATGTTGGCTTGCATACTGCAGAATTGGACCGGATGTAGTTGAGCATCCTGGCACACTGCATTTGACATACTATGTAATGAGACATACTTTATCCTTTTCTGGCTTACTATATTAGTATGGCAGTATGGGTAATGGAACATCAACACTGGCATCATCAGGGTCACTTTCTCAGACTCAGCTCTTCCTGAGCCACGGAAAACATGCAACTGTTTTCATGGGCAGAGAGCTCACGAGTGTCCATTTATTAGCACAATAACACAGTAAACTATGGCAGCCCTACAGTTTTTGTGCAGGTAAAAGCAGCAGTACATATTTGCAAAACAGCACAGTGTTGGAGGCCAATTTGAGCAAAATCTTTATTGACCGAGAAGAGCAATCACAAATGATGACAGAATATACAACCCCACCAGCATGCCAGCGTTTTCATAGAAACTGTACAATGTGAAGGAATGTATGGATCAGGAATACATTATTATTATCAGAAACAAAAAATAAGTTTTACATCCATATGTTCTGGTACAGTACGAGTCGATTTCAATCAATTCATGTTTCTTGTCATCTGTGTTTCATAACCCTCCTCCTCTCTCATTAAATATTGAGCATGTGTTTCTCTGGTAGTGTCATCTGACCCTTTGTTCCCACGCATTCTCTCTGAGAGGGTCACTGGGTAAAAAGGCTTCTCTCTCCTCACTACCAGCGTCTTTCTATGGGCGAGCCTGGACACCGCCGAGGTCTCCGGCAGCAGCAGCAGACGGTGCCTGGCTCAGCCTCGTCCTGTGCTTTCTCGGGTACTACTCCTCCACACCTGGGATCTCCTGACTGCAGGCTACGAGTTATGAAGCAATCTGAACGAGCGAGAGGGGGGGCTTTGTAAGGGGAATGATGTACATTAAGGCAAAGGGGAACAACGAATTAAAACAAAAATGCTAAATTAGAAATGTTTGTCTCCACATGATCATAGTGCTAAGGCCTCATGGCTAAAAAGAACAAGAGTGCCGAGATTCATCAATACTGATTTTCACCATGTTTAGTATCTTTTCTCCAATTATGAACATTCAGTCCCGTCCAATTGCAGTTCATTTTGCAAAGCCTGTATCTGAGTAACCTGTATAAACAGTCTCTACTACAACAGGGCTACAGATGGTTATTGGTTGGTAGCGAGAGTAAGCCCTTGATATACAGACTACCTGATAGCAAGCACTGCTTTTACTCACAAGGCATGCTAAATAGACATTAATAGGTTTACACATTAGTTGATACATAAGGCAGCTTTTTTTTTTTTGTACCCACTTTTTACTCCCTTGTTGACTTTGGTCCCAGTCCCCATTTGAAGGGGAGTGGGCGAATACATTTAGGGAAGGGAGAGAGGCGCCGTAGAGCAGCTCTGAATGAAATGTTTTTACAAGGCAGGTATTGGTAATTATATCAAAAGACAGCAAGCAAAGAAAGCTGCAGGGAGGGAGGTGTCGGGGGGGCAGGGGGATGTGGTGGGGCCTGCTATGCTATGGACACAACAGCTGATTAAAAGTGATGTGAATACAGTCACATTACACGACTATTGATACAATTATATAAAAAAAGGCAAACAAAAGTTGATTGTACAGTTGCTTTTCCACATGTACTTCATACTGAGAGAGGAAGACACCATTCTGGAGAGGTGGAAGGCGGGGTTAATCTCTTCAAGCAGCAAAAAATCCAGGACAAAAGAAAAACAGGGCTGGGTGTGAGGAAGTAAGGTGCTACATGGCACAGCTTGGTGGGGGGTGGAGTCGGTGAGGATGGCAGGTTGGTGAACAAAGCTGGCTCGTGTGCAACCAATGAAATGTTTGATTGGGATTGGGAGGTGCTAGATGGACGGATGGGGGACGACTGCTGCTACGGATGCTGCTACAGATGCTGACAGAGAGGTGGGAGGGATGCCGGGGTGTTAAGACAGCGAGGCAGTAACTAAGGCATGAAATGCACAACAAAGTAAAAACAATTAAAAACAAAGAAGGCAGAATTGTTGGACACAGGGCGGGGATGGGGGATGGGGGGTGGCTGAGTAACGCACAGGGCTGGGGGAGTTTGATTCCCTCGCCCCTCAAACACAAAGGCCTCTTTTAGTCTTTCCAGTCTTTCTTGATGTTGAGGTTCCACTCCCAGGACAGGTGGTCATGCTTGTCGTCATCGGTAAATTTGGATTTGATGACATAGTTGCCGCGCGCCACCAAACCTTTAGGAGCCTCCTCCACCGTGGTCAGGAAGTCATATTCATTGGGACGAGGCCCATAGCTGCCCACCATGTAGTCCGATTTATCAACTGTTGACAAACAAGAGTGACATTATGGTCAGAGAGAAAAAGCACTGTATATGTGGCGATTATAGACACACTATATTTTCTGACTGTCAAAATATATATAATTGTGTGGGGGGCGGGGTGGAGGAGGAGGAAATAATATGAAAAGGTCTGGAATTTAAGCGGAACGTTGAGGTTTTGTGGTCAGCACCTTGGGGGGGGGGG
>NC_065510.1:41753468-41760168 GCF_006386435.1 Epinephelus moara
GATGTAGATGTTGCAGTATTAACATACTTTCTTCGACATCCAACAACTCCAACTCCAGCAAGATTCTCTCTCTCTTGGTCGCCATTGTTCACTGTGACCGGAAAAGCCGGAGGCTAAACAAAGAATCGACTAGAGACGACGATAACCATTCAGGAAAGGAACGCAGCCCCCTACCGCTCTGGCAGTGAATTGCACCGCGACGAAATGGAGTGACGGAGAAGTTCGAAGGGTTCACGACAGCGTCACGGCAACGACGTAGGTACGTCGTAGGTACGCCGCAGGACCATAAATCAGCCTTTAGCGTCGAGTGGGCGGAGGCGTTGTGCCTCCACAGAAATGTAACTACTTGTGGTGCTGCGAAGGCCTCCTGTCTCTTTTTGTAAGCTGGAAACCATTTCCCTCAGTGGAAACGAAGCTTTTACTCACTTTAATTTCACAGATAAAAAAACAAATTGTGAAGACAATAAAGTCTCCACTAAATAGCATTTCAAGTCTTGTGTGCGATTTATCCTGGCAGAAAACTGATCACTCACTCTTAACTCCTCTCCTGAATGTCTGCTGCACATACTTCAGACCCGAAACAATCTCCCTGTTCACCTGAGAAGACAAACATTGTTAAAGACAACAATAGATGTGATCTGCTTGAGTAATAATGAGGGTTAGAAATGAACAAAGACTTAAAGCAAGGTGTTGCTGGGAGGATGGAGAAATACAAAGTATCCTGTGGTGCATCTAACCCGTGTCTTTCATTGAGATATCAGAAGATGCCTCATTACAGTGTTGCTCTTTTCACAACTTTTACTACTACTGTCCTGCTACAGATACATGTGACCTCTGAGCATGGCTGGATATATACTAAATCAATGTCATGAATATACTACATCAATATGACATGAGACTGAATATTTCCTGGTATTTTATCTATGTAGAATGATACAGCTTAAATGTCTTACAGGCCTTAAAATAAATACAGTTTCAGGGGGACAAGGTTCAAGGTGATTTTGGGGCTGTTTTTGTTAGTAAATGGAAGAAATGGATAATTTACGACACAGTGGAAAAAGCATCTTGACTAACTGATGTATAAACTACAAGTGACTGGATATATACTGTATATGCCCTTCTTTGAAAATAGACATTTGTAACCCTGACTTCATTGCCACATTATTATTATCATAAGTGTGCAGTGTTTTGCTTCCAACATTAAATTAGCATTTTGCTACCAAGTGGACCCTGTTCTGCCAATATTTTTGGGAGTTGTCATCACTGACAAAGATATGTAATGACTTCGACTTCTTTTCAATCACCCAAATATCAGAGATTTTTTAATGTCATCACTGTCAAACTGGATCAACTCTAATGCACTGGGGCAATCAAATTTCCATAGGGACATTAAATAACAAGGACAGATACACTCATATTCTCTGGAGACAGACTATGATCATTTTCCCTGTGTATTGCTGTAAACAGCAGCTCTCACCTTAAAGCTAATCTTTATTTTGTACTCGACTCCCTCCTTCAGAACAAACGCCTGCTTCTTAAAGGCCTCCAGGTCTCCTGTTACAAACCAAAAGAGAAAAAAAGCACAGGCATCAATATTTTGAGAATTTTTTCAGGATGTGTGACATCATACCTTCACTCAGACACAATATAATATATATATAATATTCACGCGTTGTTTTCAAATCTATTTAGTGAAAATTGCTGTTTCGGTCAATGTTATGGGCTAAGTCACCATCCAGTGCTGTTGGTGGGTCAGTAAAATTCCAAGCTTGTGCAACTCTACCATCACAATAAGTAAAGTACTTTACTAAGAAATGTTAAGCTTTAATAATTCAAACTAGAATTACTTCCATGTGGTTGAATGCTTCTGTACACCAGAGTTGCAGTTACAGTTTATATACATGTCTGTGAAAACATGGATGCTTCACACTCATCTTCCTCCCAGCAGCACAGATCTACACAATTAGCACAGTTTCAAGGTGGGCACCCAAGATTAGTGTCAGCAATTCAGCATCTGACCCAATGTCTCCTCTTCTGTTCCTGAGATATGACGTTAAATAATGGCCAAAAAAAAGTGTTTATGCATTGTGATGTTACAGTGAAGTCGACCTTTGACCTTTTGGACATAAAATGCCATCACTTCATCATTTAATCCTATTAAACATTTGTGTGACATTTTGTCATAATCAGTGTATCAATTCTTAAGTTATGGCCAAAATATGTTTTGTGAGGTCACAATGAACTTTGACCACCATATTCTTATTAGTTCATTCTCGAGTCCAAATGGATGTTTGTGACAAATTTGAGAAAACTCCCTCAAGGCCTTCTTGAGATATTGAGTTCAAGAGAATGAGATGGATGCAAGGTCACTCTGACCTTTGACCACCAAAATCTAATCAGTTCATTGATGAGTCCAAGTAAATGTTTAAGTGAAGTGATTCCCCCGAGGTGTTTGTGAGATACCGTGTTCACAAGAATGAGATGTCACGGCTGTCGCTGGCGTGGAGGCATAAAAATGTTATCAATAAGGGGGGCCTATTATGCTTTTCCTATTTTTCTGTCATATATAGTTACAATGTTGTATGTTCATATTTAATGTGGGCAAAGTTTCATGAGGTTAATGAGGTCAACTAATGTAGAAGTAACCCTTGTGAGAAAAACCTGACATCATCCTGAACACTCTGTTCCCAACTGTTTTTTCTACTTTAAAGACAAGCTGACACCAGTCTCTCAGTTTGAAAACCTCTGTGCTAACACTGCATCACTTCAGATAGGGTTTGGCATCCAGAAGCTGAATTAACTCCTTTACTGGCAGTGATCTGACTCACTGACTAAGTTTGTATGACTCATCTATTCTTACGTGAAGCTTGTGATGTTAAGTTTTTGTTGATAGTGTGTCGGGATTTTACTGAAGCCTATGGGCGTTGTTAAAGCTATAGTTAGTGGTGTAATGAACTGCTTCGTACTGAGGGGTGTCAAATTATGACTCTGAGTATCTGTCCCCTTCATCTATGTAAATGGGGATGGATGGAACATATTTAATTGATAAGACTGACTGATAAGATTCCTGGCAGGGACTTTCAAAAACCCACAATCAAACAAACTTTGAATTGTTTTCATTCTGTTTACAGGACGGCCAGTCATTATTTTTAGCTTAGAAAGTAGGAGAGTCAAGCCTGATGCAGGGAAAGGTAAGAACAGGACAGAATGTTCTGGATTGAATCAAATCTGGGTCAGCTGGGGAACGAGCAGCTCCAGAGGTGGGGTCTGAACCGCTAAATGGCCACTGGGAATATCATAACTACATTTTTACAATTCATAAGCCATCCAGGAAAAACAATCTATGAACCTCATCTACACCTCTCTACCTCTGTAAGCTATCAGTGAAACCATATTCATTGACAGCATGCTAAGCACAGACTCAGACCTTCACAGACTGATCTGGAAGTACAGTAATGCTGGATGAAAATCAAAATAGACTCAGTGCAGGTCAGGAGTGATGCTGCATGTGACTGGCACAAATACAGTTACTAGGAAGAGGACACAGAAGAGGACATCAGTGTTGAGATGATGTGCGGAGATTGTGGTGATCAGTTTATTAATGTTTGGGTCAACAAGAGCTGCCTATGACCTCTTTACAAGATCCAATCTGTCAACATGATCTGAGGGCATCCATACTGCTGATGAGCTCCATCCTGTTTTCACTCAAGGCAAACATTTAATGTTACAAGTAAGCAATCTCTATTTCCAACAAGGACCCACCTTGCAGATCCAGCACCAGGGGGTTTGGGGCATCTTCACAGATCAGAGACATCCGGGTCACTTGAACATTTGTAACACTGGGATCTGCGACTGAATCAAAGAAACAAAAATTATGACAAACATACTCTCCCAGACGTGAAATTTTAGACACTTAACAGCTCTTTATTAAACACCTTTGACTGTATTCACCACTTCAACCACTAATGTCTTTTTTTATACTGACTTTATACAGACTTGTTGAATTTCTATCTAACCAGAGAAACAATAACATTTGTCATTGTGACACACCTCGCAAATTAAAAGGTAGCCTACATCAGCAACCTGCTGACGGTGTCACTGCACTAAATTCAACTTGTACTGCATTAGTTATAAGAAACATGACAACGTGACTAACAAAATATCATATTTGTTTGTTGCACATACTAATGGAGCCAATAGTGTTTGACAGGCCATGTGCTAGCTACTGCTGAGCTGACCTACTGCAACATGAAGGCGATCACATTTCAGCAGAGGTGGTACGGGAGGAAGATGCTCACAGCACACCTTGTGTTTGTTTACTAGAATGTTCATGTGTCTTTTGGGCTGACGAGTCGAGACACGGTAGAGTTAGTCTAGAGTTAGTCTTTAAGAAAACTGAAACGGTCAAAAACTCCCTCTCTGCCTTTTCTTCCTATTAAGTGTTTATTAGCGACTGGCAAACCAGCATAGAGGTGCATTACTGCCACCGTGTGTACTGGAGTCTCTACAATCTCATTATGTTCCACTCCAGCCTGTTTTCACTCCAGACTCATTATATACTGACGCTTTGTCGGTGATATCTGCACACAAAGGCAACTTTCACAGTGGTATGATATGCACCAAGAGGAGGCTCTTTCTGACGCCACTGGCAACAACCGAATTTGTCAAACACCACCACTTTGTCAGTGGATGTCAACGTCAGACAAGGACGCACAGAGGCACTCTTTGCTGCACTATGATACGCACTGGGCGGTGGCTATTTCTGACACCACCAGCAGCTACCATAGTATAAAAAGTGAGAAAGTCCATATAGGGCGAGCGAGAAGGGAGGTTGATATGTCAAACAAACACCAGAACTAGGAGCCCGCTGTTCATTTCCTGTGTGAAACCAAAAGTTAATGTAATTATTTCAATAGCAATGTAGTGTGCCAGTATGTGTGGCATGCTACAGTAGTGTCAGACTTGACATAATGTTAGAGAGAACTGTACTTTTTTTAAGCCATACCATGTTGTTTGTTTCTATTTTTTAAAGATTTTTGGGGGGGTTTTTACGATAGGACAGAAGTGTGAAGAGGGGAGAGAGAGGGGATGACATGCAGCAAAGGGCCGCAGATTGGAATCAAACGTGACATTGCCTTTGTGCACGGGACACCCACTCCACCCAGTGAGCTACTGGGCGCCACGCTGTTTGTTTCTAAACCTAACCAGGGACTTTTGTTGCCTAACCCTAAGGAAATAAACCTAAAAACAAATTGTTTTACCTACGCTGTTAGTTAATTAAGAAAACGACTGCATGCATGTAACAAGCTGAAGCTGAATGTATTTTGAAAAGACACAATGCATGTCACAAGAGCCTATCTAAATGCAAACTGTGAATGTCCGACACAGATACAGGAGGCTACCTAGTGCGTCATATTTTAACATTTAGGGTCCACTGGCAAAGCGGCGAGTTGAGATGAGAATGGGTCATCCCCTCTAGAGTTGCTGTGGAGTCAAGTGTGACACCTAGTGGTACAATTTAGTACATAAGTCTGATCCAGTGTTTGATCTAATTTCAAACTAGGGCTGCGACTAACAATTTATTTTCATTGTCGATTCATTTAATTGATTAGTTGTTTGCTCTATAAAATGTCAGAAAATGGTTAAAAAAAAACAGTTCAGGAGCTGAAATCAGTTGTTTTTTACTTTTTTCTTTAAAAATTATTCAAACTAATCAATCGATTGTCAAATTGGTTTGCGATAAATTTAATAGTGACAACTAATCAATTAAACGTTGACGCTCTATTTCAAACCAGTTTGAAAATTATCACACCTGTCCAACCCTCCAAATAATGTCCTGGTATTTGTTGTGACAACACTTGTCTGCACACAACTTATCCAGGCTCTATGCAGGAGGCCTGCACATGATGCATGTGTCCTGCAAAAAGCAGCTGTCTAAGTGTGTGGGCTCAGGGGAAGTGAAATCAGGACAGCTCTGCTGTAGTTGGGACAGCCTCTGCATTAATTACACTTTAGTTTTTTCTCAGTCCCACTGAAGCAGCTGTTTCCCTTCACTGAGAGACAGCATCCTAATTTAGCAGGAGTTCAACACACTGACAAATACTGGGTCACAGGTTACCACGAATGCACACTGAATACACACAACGCTGGCTTTCTGACCAAGCTTACAGGATGTGAAAATCTGGAAAGGTCACCGATATTGCACCTTAGCCTACTGTCAATTCATCTAAGTTGCAATGACATGACATGACCTGCATCTAATCTTATGGTATGATATCAAACTTTGGCTTCCTGTTTTTCCAGGACAAACACAAAGTCAAAACACAAATGCTGTGACACAAACAAGCTCTGGATTGATATATCAATTTAATGATCAACAATCCAATCACATTGATGCAAAGTGAAAACATCGATCCATATCGTCATCTTTAGCATAGGGTTTTATTTTGAAAGTCGGTGTCACTGTCAAACAGTGGCAGGCAGATAGCAAGCAGCCGAGAGAAAGACGGTGAGGATAAAGTTATTTAATCGGGAATAAATCATTCATTCATTCATTCATTCATTCATTCATCTTCTAACTGCTTCATCCTCTTGAGGGTCGCGGGGGGGCTGGAGCCTATCCCAGCTGACATCGGGCGAGAGGCAGGGTACACCCTGGACAGGTCGCCAGACTATCGCAGGGCTGACACATAGAGACAAA
>NC_065510.1:41760337-41817688 GCF_006386435.1 Epinephelus moara
TTTGGACTGTGGGAGGAAGCCGGAGTGCCCGGAGAGAACCCACGCAGACACGGGGAGAACATGCAAACTCCGCACAGAGGGGCTCCCACACCCGGGATCGAACCAGCAACCCTCTTGCTGTGAGGCGACAGTGCTAACCACCACACCACCGTGCCGCCGGGAATAAATCAGCAGAGTGAAAATATTTTGGATTTTGGAGAAAATATAGGATAAGAGACAAAGCACATGGCGTATGTAAGCAATTATGTTACCAGATAAAACACGACGTAACATACCCTGCCTGGACGAGCGTCTCACTCCGCCAGCTTCTTGCTTTAGCAACATTAGCTGCTCTGTTTTAACAATGTTCAGCTGAATTAACGTGCATGCAGGGTGAAACTCAACCGAGGTGTTCTGTTGGGGGATGCAGTGACTTTAACCACCGGTGAGTAAGAAAAATTATAACGCTGCATGTAATTTGTTAAGCTATGAGAAGAGGAAAAATGTCTGCTAGTCGCTAGGCTAATTTATGCAATCTAAACATACTTAAGCTAATAATGGGCGATTAGCAAAAATCAATTGTTTTATCTATGAACCTTAACAGTTATTACTGAGTACTTTTGTTGAATGATCTTGTCATTAATCTGTGTTTATGGCTGTTTGGAGAAGTTTTCCTTCAGGGCTTAAAGCCAGATATCGCTGATGTTTTATGAAAAAGATGATGGTTTGGGTTACAATGAAAAGATTTCTTCCAGAAAGGTCTCTCTGTCAGAAAGCCCTGAAGGTTAACTTATCCCATTTGCTTTTTCATTTGTGTCAGTGGAGTCAGTTTAAAGTGAACTTTACTGTACTCATTATTTATGTGTTGTTTATGTGTTTTATGGCCAAAAGTAAAAAAGAGAGAGGCGGCAGCGTCTTCTGTGACTGACTGTGTTAAATGGGCATTTACCGCCTAATATCTATAGCAGACCCCTGAATCATATTGAATCAACATTGTATCGTGGCAGACTTTGTAATATCGGAAAATATTGTCACGTTGTCCAAAGAATCGATGTAATATCCTATTGTGATGAAACTGGTGATTTACACCCCTAATCGGCATGTCGGATATTGGCAAAAAAATCCACTATCATGCATCACTAGTGCTAACCATGCAACACATCGTAAATGTGCAACATTCACAACATTTTTTGCTGACACCAGATATCAAGCAGAAGCCACAGACTCTATCCACCTTATTTTTCACGGAAACACGGAGGCAAAACAGAACGCAGCCAGCTTCCGTTTTTTTGTGCGACACTTCCGGTCCAGCACTCTTACCACTGTGTAAATGGGAATCGCCTTGTTGTTTACCTTGCTGAGTTTAGCTATATATATGTATATATCACATTTTTCACGTCACTATATCACCGTTTAGACTAATCTGATGTTTGTAAAGTCTATAAACACAATGACTGAACAAACATTAGTATTTTCTCTGTGTGTAATTAATAACATGGTTATCGTAGATTAGCTGGGCTAACCGTTAGCTGTTAGCCGTTAGCCGTGTCTGTAATAACTCACTAAACTCACAAAGTGGCCCGTGAAAAAAATATTTTCTCCAGCGGATGTCTTAGTTACAACATGATTGAGCTAATTGGAGTAGTTTCATGTCGTATCCGACAACGGGAGGCTTTTAACAGATGACGATCCTGATGTTAGCTTTGCTGCTAGTGTTAACGTTAGCTGTCCCTGTCAGCTGCAGCCACTGATTTTTTCGCTGATTCGGTTCTGCAGGTTCTCTGCTGGTACACTGGAGACGGGGATCAAGCAGTTTGTCTCACTCGGGATAGATTGTGCTTTTTTGGTTCATAGTTTATGATTGACGTGCGATTTATTCGCGTTTAAGCCTCTTTCACACAGAGCGCGCTTTTCGCGGTGCCCACCGCGGGGTAGGGCGCAGAGCAAGCGGAGAGCAAGGCTTGTTCAGGAGCTACAGCTCCATGGTGACCGCTTCCGGGTCTACTTCAGACTCTTCTCTGCTACTGGACGCGCCGAGGTGTCGTCACAGCGCGTTGAGGTGAAATTAAAAAATGTTCAATTCGAGCGCAGGCTGGCGGGGCGCAGACGCCGCGGTATGCGCCCTCTCACGCGCCGCTCAGCTCGGCGGCAGAGCGGTGCGCTCTTGCGCCGTGGTAGCACATACACAATGAATGGGTTCGTCGGCGGAGGTCTGCGCTTTGCGTGCTCTGTGTGAAAAGGGCTTTTAGAGGGAATAAATTTCTGTTATAACGGAAACGTGGGCACAGTTATCTATACAAAATACACAGACTAACTAACTTACTAACTAACTGATTGACTAACATACACAACTGACAATTGAAAAAATTAGCTTGCACAATAGCTTGCACCGTTAGCTCCGGTAAGGGAAAGCATGAGGGAAAGCGGCTGACCGGAAGTCACGCACAAAAAAACGGAAGTTGATCACTATTTACTTTCGTGTTTGAAAATAAGGTGGATAGAGTTGTTATGAGCCGTAAAAGGAACCTAACCGGGCAAAGCCTCCGATCCACCAGGCAGCTGCCTCTGTCTCATTCAGACTTACCCTGAGGCTGGATATGCAGCTGCCTTTACCCATCACAGACATCTTTACCAAGCGGACAGGACGATTTGACAGAGTGTAACAATTTTACCCCGTAAAGCAGCGTGAGAGCGAGTAGCACTGACTCTGCAGCTACTTCTGCGGACTGAAATGTCCCCACAAGTACACCGCTGCACACTGACTGACTGAGACAACATCTATCTAACAACCACCAATTTTCAATTTCTTGATTTTCTTGCTCACACACACAAGCACGCATTCAAACACAAACTACAATGCATTACCAATCTCAGTGGTCCCAGAACCAAGCAGGGTTTCCTTATATTTGCGTAGGCTCTCATCATCCTTATCCAACTCTTGGATCTCTTTCACTGACTTTTGAGCTGGAGGTTTGTAGTTCACCGGTTCTGGCTCTTCATTTTCAGCGGCAATGGCTGCTAGCTGCTCCGTAGTTAAGTCATCCTCCGCCATGTCTGGAGACAGTGTGGGTGCAAGGGGAGGAAAATGAAGCAGGTAGAGTTGAGAAGAAGAAGAAGAAGAAAAATTAAGACTTTCTTATGCGCAGCATGCAGAGAATTCCTCCTGTATTCCTAATGCACACTTGCCTCTTGGAGAAGACATTGTAAATCACTGGACGAACGGATGACCACAACAACAATGCAAGTGAGGAGTGCTGATGGAAAGTGTCCAACCTACTGGAACTGTAGCTGCTCTGGTGTTGCTCTGTGAGGTTGTGCTGATAAGGCTTCTGCAGCAGCGTTTCTCCTTACACTCCTGCTGCTGATGACCTAACTCTGGCTGCTGTGTGTTATCATCTAAACACATTTCTCTGAAATAACATCATCACCAGTAGGAGTCATGAATGAGGCATCACATGATACATAGCCTCTCCAGGGTGGGGGGCATAGACCCTCTCAGGCTTAGACATTATTTAGGTCATAGCAAAAGGACTGTGTTCTTTTGACATGAGAAAAAAATTAGCCCACAGGGATGTTATAGAGAAAAGCGGACTAATCAAACCATCAACACTCTCACTTCTTTTATCCTTGCAATAAGTAAAAAGTAAAAGTAAATGCATGCAGGTAATGCAGTGTATGTGTTTTTATTTATTTATTTATTTATTTATTTATTTATGTGCCTGCATGGAAAACACAGTGTGTTAAGAAAAATCTGAACTACAAGCACAAGATTACTTTAGGGTAAATAAAACACTTTCTAAAGGAAGCCATACAATTCATATCAGGAAATGAACACTCAAGAGACAAACCCACAAGTTAAATTAAAGCTAAGCTAATGAGTTTATGTTTCACTCTGGCAGTAAATAGCATCGTGTATTCATTCTGTATTTCCTTAAGACAGGGTCATCCCGTGCTAAAAAGGTTAATGTTGGACAAAAAAAAAAAACCTCTGCTGAAACAAAAAAACAGTTAACAAAAGCAGGAAGAGCTGTGTTTATGCCAAAAGACTTGATATCCACATTAAGGCCATCCCACACACAGAACTACACAGGCCTTGAAAGAAAAACATTTGAATCATTATGTCCATTCCTTGAAGTTACTTTCTCCAACAACCCCTTAGTGTTGGTTGTTTATCTTCAATTAAAGTTGTTGTTTTTAACTTTTATCAACAACAACTTTTTGTCATATTTGCCGAAACTTTCACTATATCCACACAGCAGTACACGAGACAGATGACATATATTCCTCTGCCTCCTCATATTGCCTCTAATGGCATTACTGCATGTGAACAAAAAAAGGAGGAGTCTCTAAAGCAGCTGTCAATCATGTCACTCACTGCTGCTGATCTGCAGTCAAACTGTCAAACTAGGCAGCACAGATCAACTATGAAATATAAATGAATAGCGTATTTCTCATCTTAAATTTTTCAGAAACATATTTTAGTGTACTGTTTAGCTGTCATATGAGGAAAAGGTTTGGGTGCCTTGGTGTGTCGCTCGACCATTTCCAACATGGCAGCCGGGTCACAAACTTTCTCATTTTACATCTTAAAAGTACACTAATGCCAGGCTCAGAGTGTCTGTTCTGACAGTTACTGTGTCAGATTAGGCGATTGTGGAGGCATAAAATCTTGCTGTGACTTGGTCGACAGACATGACAGACTACACGTTTGTCCATGACCAATCATCCCTGGTCGTCTTTCACGCTGTGCGTGAAGTCATCTGATTATTCTTATCCTATTTTTATTATTATTATTATTATTTCAGTCACTATGGCTGTTCATGCCCAGCCAAACTGTTACTGTAGAAATGTAAAAAGCACCACCAGATGTCAGGAGCTACATTTGAAGTACCGCATGCAAACTATGCAAGTCACCGAATCCTGCAAGTTCCTGCAAATGTTTCACAATAAAAGCTTTTTTAGAAAATGAAGGGATTCTCTCAACCAAAGTTATGAGGGGCTTTTGAGTTTAAACAGATATAGGAAGTGTTGAGTTTGAAATGACAGCACGATGCATTAAATTTAACAGGGCAAACAGGAGCAGATTAAAAATAAAAATAGAAAAATACAGAGGGAACAAGAAAGGCTCCTTTCTAATGTAGCCTATTTCAAATGAAGCTGGTAGCCTCTGCAGTTGTGGTGAGTAAAAGCACCGCCACTATTTACAAATCTTATTCCTTTATATTTGTTCGTTGCTGTACAGTTGTCATGGCAGCAGACCCCTCTGTGTTTCTATTGGTCAATGTGACGGCTGTGACGGGAGAAGTCGTGGAAGATAAAAGAAAACTGAAACATGCCAGACATTCTGTTGGGATGTTGTGAGGCGTCCCAGACACAGCATTGGCTGTCCTCTACTGTGACACACTACACAAGATGAAATGATCGATTATCGCATACAGTGTTGTTTCATTCACGATACGAGCCGACATCGTATGACACTGTGTCAGGCTATGATCAGGCTGATATAATGTAATGTGAACCTGACATTAAATACGTTTCTGAAAGGGGAGAAATAGACAATGCAGTGAGAGAATCTTGATTCATATTTGATCAGCGCTGCCTACTTTGGCAGCGTGACTGCAGTTCACAAGCACTGATTGACATAACTGACAGCTGCGTTAGAGACTGCATGGCTCTGACTGGTTGTTTTCGGTGATTAATGAGTGAGTAATGTGGAAAACCCAGCAGAGTGAATTAAAGATGTAAACTCTGCAATAAGTCTTATGCTTTACTGTAGTGCCAAAAAATGCAGCAATTCAGCTGGCGTGAACAAATGGCACTGAAGACCCATGCAAGACTTGCAGAGACCAGACACACCAGGAGACATGCATGTGAAATCATTAGCCGATTAACTGATGAGTTGATCAACCAAAAATCAACTGGCAACCATTTTGATGATCAATTCATTAGTCATTTTTAAAGCAAAAATGCTAAACTCTCTCTGCTTCTCAGCTGTGGGGATTTGCTGCTTTGGTCTATATTCTATGTAGTTTTTTTTGGCAGGAAAATAGTAGGGATGCACCGAATATTCGGTAACCGAATATATTTGGCCGAATATTGCAAAAAAACACACATTCGGTATTCGGTGGAATAAGTGAAAAGCAAAGCTGAATAATAGCGGCGTGTTTTGATAACGCAATCAAACAGCGTGCGGTGACGGACGGAGTAAAATGTCGGCAGTGTGGCAATATTTTACTCTGTCCGTCACCGCACTCGCATTTGCGACTAAAAATAGTTCTGTGCGAGAAAAATAAATCATTCAGCACGCTGTGTGAGTACAGATTTCATCCAGCAGCAGAAACTAAAGGCGAATCCTGCCGGTTGTGGGTTGAACGGGGGTCACAGACACAGACAGGAATGTATTCCTGTCAAATACAGCGGACATAGTGCTTCACGGCGCAAGATAAGGCTTACTGGCGACAGAGAGGTCCGGCTCCAATAATGTCCTCTTCTTGGCGTCATGACTGCCCAAAAGTACCTGAACAGCTTAGCCGTGGCGGCACACAGGTATGTGACGTGTCAGAGGAGAAACGAGCCGTTCACATTTCTCTCTTTGTGGCAGGTAACGGCCCACAAACCTCACCGCACTTTAGGGACTGTTCTTTACTTATGAAGGGACTGTTCTTTACTTGTCAGGGGAGGAGGGTGGCTGGTTGATTCTTATTTCATTTATTTATTTTATTTTGATCCCCCCTATGTTAATCACTTATTGAAGCTGTTTTTGAAGTATGAATAAGTCCATAAGTATTTTATTCCACTGAAATATCATTGATGTATTATAGAAAAGTGATTTATCTTTTTATAAATGACAAAAGGCACATCTGCCTCATTTTCGCTGTGGTATCGTGATACACTCAGAACCATGATATTTTCACTGGTATTGTACCGTGGGTCCCAATTTTGGTACCATGACAACACTAATCTGGAGGGGGTTCATCTGCAAAAACTAATGAAAAACTTAACAACAGTATTCGGTATTCGGTACTCGGTATTCGGCCAAGTGTTTCATTTTATTCGGCTTCTGCCACAAATTTTCATTTCGGTGCATCCCTAATAATCAGCTGATTATTTAGTAATGACAATAGTTGTTACTTGATAATCCAATGATCTTTAAATTATTTTAAAAGAAGAAATCCCCCAAAACTCACTCAAATGTCAGCATTTGCTGATGCCTCAGTCTTAAATGTTTTAGACTGTTGAAGCAAAATCTTGATGGACTTTTTTGTTTTGTTACTATTTTCTAACAAAACAATTAACTGATTAATGAAAAAACTAACTGCTAGAGATTGCAGAGATGCTTTCAGCTATAACCAAGCCTAACTGTGAGCTAATTTTACCTTCAATCCTCCCAAACAGTTCTAAACCAGTAATAATGCTTTAATGCCTACGTAAGATCAGTTTACATTACACAACAACAACAACCACTGAGGGATTTAATGCTATCAGCAGCTGCCCACAATCACAGTGCTAACTAAAGTGTGGAAGTGACTGATAAAGTTTTTCTACGTGATAGTAGGGCTGCACAACCAACTGTATGACGAACAAAGTTACTGTTGGACTCATTTTAAATGAGTAGGTGAAAACAGCTGGTAAGTGTTTTCTATCTTAAGTTAACATAACTAATACTCTCAATAAGAGAGATGAGTTGTGATTATAACTGTAAAGATTCCTCCCTCTGGTTGGAAGTGAGAATCTCTGAGCATACCTCCTCCTAAGACTCTGACCTGCCCAAACTCGCAGCAGTCAGAGGAATGTATGCAAGACAGTAAAGGAACGAACTCTGCCGACTGAGGAGCTTTAGTCTGCAGTCACATAAACGTGCCTGAGCAGGGTCCAAAAAGCTGCTCAAAAATGTCACTTGCTCTTCCTTACTATTCCAATACACAAGTTCTGGCACATGGTGGAACCATTAAGAAGCATCTTTCAAATATTAATATGCACTAATTTAACCTCAACTGGTTGCACAGATTTTCAATGATCAAATTTCCCTTTTAAAAAAAAGATACATTTGCTTATGAAATTTGAATACGGTTTATTAGAGGCAAGTTCCCCAGTACCTTTGGATAATAAGAACATGACTTCAAAGATCATTCAACCTTTATGGAAATGACTGTGCAGACCCAGTAGAGAGGATGGGTGGGTCATAAAACAAAACACTGCAGCAAAGGAGTCCAGACTCATTTACTGAACATTCCTTTGATCTCACATTGCACTCCACTGTTTTGCATACCTAAATTTGATATCCGCAAGAGACAAATTTTGGATCAAGGCTGTTTGTGATGACAGCAGAGGTGTTGGAGGAGGAGGGGGATTTAGACTGAATGCATTATGTAACTGCTGGCATTAAACTCTATGTCATTCTGGTAAAATGTCAAGAAGGTCCTCTTCCCTTATCTTTAGGTAGAGTCTTCATGTACATGGCTGGAGTGGCAGGAAGTTGGTCTTAATGAACGATGTTCATGTCTTTTTTTTTTGGCACACCACTGTTAATCCCTAAAAGGAAGTATGACTTCTTGATTGACGTCTTAAACTTGATTGTGTGTGGTTTGTTTTAACAGTTCAAATGGGCTAAAATTAAGGAGTTGGTCAAAATTAATATAACAGGCCTTGTCAAGTGTTGTCATCAAAAACATCAACATTAAGAAATTTCAGGATTGCACTGGAATCCAATGTGACAGGAACACCCCACCCAACCCAACCAAACAGGAAGAAGCAGCCTTTAACAGGGAACTCGCTGAACCGGACAGAAAGCTAGTAGCTTAAATCCACATGTACAGAGGAGATGCACAGGAGGCTGGACTCTTAATGATGTTTACCTCTTCTGTCTGGGCCCGGGCTTCTTCTGTGTGAATCTATTTTAGTATTAAACAATGACAAACTGCAGGGCAGCAGCACTACCTATGCAGTCTCTTTTGGTCTCTGCTGGCCTGATATAAAGAGTAAATATCAGGTAATAAAGAAGTAGATGGATATTATGTGAACAAAAGAAATATATTTTCCCATTGTGATAAATGTGCTACATAAGTTAGTGCTTGTACGTCAACGTAACAAATCACAGCTTTTAAAAATCAGTGGAAATACATAACACAACATGTCCTGGAAAAAAGCGATAACACGATTATGGCCTTTGGCCAAGGCTACTGAACCAAAATGTCCACAAGTACAGCAAGTCAAGATTGCAGCTGTCAAGAAGCTAACCGCAGCTACCACTACGATACAGCAGTGCCTTACATGTCATGACTGTGAGCTAGCTAATGGTACTACTGTCATGTCTTCAAAAAGCCGCCACCTCTTCTGACAGCGTACCGGTGTACGTTAACGGCAACACACTGCTAGCTGCAGAAGAAGTTAACGAGCTTGTGTGGTCAATTGAGTTATACTCAACAATGCGGCCTCAACTTTTCTTGGTGCCGACCCTCTCATACAGGGTGGGACTGAAGAAAGAGACAAGATGCTAGCTGGTTCGCTGAGAACAATTCAGCCAAGCTAACCAGAGCCTGCGGCTAACATTAGCCTGACAAGTTATTATCAGTCAACGGAGAGCAGGAGGGAGATCTAAACTGGTGCAGCGACGCGCGCCAGTCAAGGTTATTCTAGAAACGGTGTTATCGGCTGCTCTCGGAACTGAGGTCACTTACCTTTTATTTGATGCAGTGGTGATTTCAGGTGCCTTTGCAGCAATTCCGTCCGTTGCTTTGCGATCCCGTGGAAGTATGGCGAACGAGAGAACGGCGCCGCCCCGCGCGTGAGCTTTGTTTTTTCTGGGATGGCGAAGGCACGACCCGCCCTGCTCTGCCTCTGATTGGCTCATCCCGATATCCTTATCCTAACTCTAACCAACCTCACGCCTCATGGCTAAGGATAACCAATCCAACCAACGACGGCAGGGAGTTTTAGCCAATCAGAGGTAAAGTAGGGCGGGTCATTCCTTCGCCATCCTAGGAAAATAGCCGGGCGTCCGGCAACAGGTCCGCGCACACTGCACGCAAGTGATGTGTGGCGCGGTGCCGCGCACCACCAAAAATCACATTTAATTTGTTGCATTTGTGCAAATCCCTAAAATATAAGAAATCTTACTATGCAAACGACCTGCTCGGCTATGTAGAAATATACAACTTAACAGACGCTGAAATTATTATGGTTTACTCTCGATTGAAGACCAAATAACTTTGTTTTGTATTATTTATGATTTCTATCTTTATTCATTTAAATTTGTTTCTGTATTTTATTTTTTCTCTTTATTTTGGCTGACATCCTGTTTCTTCTACTCTGTTTCATGCCCATTTATATTGTTAATAATGGGGCATTGCCTTGTTGCTGAAATCTCTAAATTATTCAATAAAATTGATTTAAAAAAAAAAAAAATCACATTTAATAATCAATATGTGTAACTTCTTTAAAAACGTAAACAACAAATGCACTTTTTGTAATTGTGAAGGAGAAACAATTAAACATGTGTTTGTAGATTGTTTTCATGCCACTTGTTTAGGTTTGATTTACAAAGAAACTTTTCAAAACAATTTGAAAAAGATGTCACACTAACATTGATAACTACACCTTCTTAACAATCTCAATTTCTCCGTTGATAAAAAGTACATAAGCAACATATTTTAGCAAAACACTATATACATAAAATGATTAGGCTTAAAAGACTACCATCCCTTCATATTTTTAAATATACCAATTCTAAAGTATTGATGACTACTGTTGAAAATTTAAAACTCAAAAATTGTAAAATACTAACCCGATTTACACATGTTGGTTTTATTCCATTTACACATTTCTGTTTAGCAGACCCTGGAGGTTTCTGTTTTCCATGTTTCTTTGGTTTCACTACATATTTATAGGTTGTGCAATTTAATGTATTTTTTTTTACATTGTTTATATTATTAAATATATTTTCTACAACTTTTATAATGCAAATCTGGAATGTACATACTTCATTTATTGAATGTATTCATCCCTTAAACAGAGTGAGGAGGAGACTATGTAACTTTTACACAAAATAACAGAATCTTGCAGTTACAAATGAAAATCTGTTACAGCCACCTTGTCTGGCATAACCACCAGCAATGGCAATTATTGCAAGAAATTTTTGGTAGATGACAGTGTAACTTACATTACTCTTCTGTACTTTAGCATCATCATTTCACATTATCCCTTTATAGTGACACACATTCAGCAAAATGGCTTTGCTTTTAATTTACCTACAACAGCACATTTTGTCACTGCTGACATCTAAACTGCTAAAGCTGACCTGACTGATGTATTGAGAAATAAACACAATCAAAAATATGACAATTGTGTTTTCATTTGGTCACATTTGGTTTTCATTCATTTTTTAAAAGACATGTTTTCACAGTGAAGAGCAATTGCACTTTGTCTCTGGAAGCGAAACATCTCAATAAAACAACCACCAGAGACGATTCAATAAAACTATTTATATACAAAACCCTTGTGATATATGTCCATATGTCAAGTATACAGTACCAAATGACAAAACTGATGTACATGAACATTTTACATTTTTAACATTACATTGGACAGTCTGTCAAACTACTGAATCATGTTTACATGATTTCATTACAAAAAAAAAAATCAATCATGTTTGCAGGTAAATGGCAATTTTCCATACATTTGGAGAAAAGCACAGGAGCTGGTGGCCTAGGAGAAAAATCCTCAATACATAAAACTGCCCCTGAAAACATGGCTACAAAAATACTGAGAAATATTAAAATCAAAAGAATATAATGGTCCATACAGCAAAATGGCTTAAAAACACAACAAAGTGTAATAAGGTCCGATCCATCACATCTGATCAACCAGATTTAACACAAAAAAAGGGAGTACGAAGGTACGCAGAAAGGTACGGCAGCATCTCTCTCAGCTCTTCTAACTGGTGTCCATCTGAAACTAGAAGATGACAAACATCATTATAAAATAATAAATAAATAAATGTCCACAGAATGGTCAAATAGAGGAAATCTTGCAACCCAAGTACACACCTTGGCATTATAAGCATCCAACTGGGCATCCAGCTCCTCTGCAGAAAGTTGGGGTCTGTTTCCTCTACCTCTACCCCGACCTCTGAAACCTCCACTGCTGCCACCTTGCCTCCTCTCACTCCTCTCACTCCTTTCACTCCTGTCACTCCTGTCACTCCTTTCACTCCTCTCAAACTTGGGCTGTCCAAGCCTGCTGCGGTCAAACCCGCTGCTTGAGCTGCAAAAAGTCACAAAGATTTTTTTAAATACGACCAAATCTTTAGAGTAAATTAAAGAGTTACTACACAGAATTTTCCTAAGAAACATTATATAGACTCATACAAAAGTAATCTCTCTCAATCATCACTCATGACCCACTAGAAATGTGTGGTGATGTAATTATCTGCAGAGACTCTGCCCTCTGCTTGAGTTTTCAGACTTTCTTTTTATTCTGCTGTGTTTGGGACGTCTCTGGGCACAGCACACAGGTGAGGATGGGACTTAATACAAAGGTAGCGACCAGATGCTAGACTACTGTATGTACCACGCATCCAAGAGGAAGCTATAAGATAATGGACATGGCACAGAAAAAAAAACAAATATAGTGAATGAGTGAATCTCTGTTTGGCTTTCACTTTTACTGCTGATACTGTTTACTAACAGTTGATCTCTGCATTAAGGCTGCCCCCGACTAAGAATTTTCCTAGTCGACCAATAGTCGTCATTTAGGGCCATTAGTCGACTAGTCGCCCGTATGTTTGTGATATTAATTTAATTATTCAATTCTATATTTTAAGCAGGGCAACACATTGGTTTGAGTTCAAGGTCTGAGAAAGAATAGTATCAGTAACATTGTTAACACTGTGCTTCATTACAGAGAAATACAAAATCTTACTGATGAACCTTCATTAATATAGGCCTATATTTTATCTACATGTGCACGTCACACACTGAGCGAGCTGCCTGTTAATTACACTGTCGGCAAAGCAGTAATGATTGTGCTAAGTGGCTAATGGACATGTAGCTACTCTCATGTTTCAGATGATGCGTCATGTTTGTAGTCGATAAATGATCAGCTAAAGGTTGCCTGCAGAGTTAACATATCACCTTGGATTCGTCCTTCACCTTCTCAAAATGATCCAACACTTTGGATTTATTGCCCACCATGTTATTAACTAGCCTTTGTAATGCAATATCTGATGATTATAAAGAGTGTCTCAACTCTGATTTTAAGAACCCAGAGCTATTTTGGAACAAAATTAAAACTATTATTAATACGGCAGATAAACATTCTGTAAATCAAATAAGAGTTGACAATAAAATATGTAATAGTGACTCTTTATCTATTGCCCAAGCATTTAATCAGCATTTTTCCGCTGTCTACTCTACCTTATTACCAAACTCTAACCCGACTACTGGCTTTTTTAGAGATGTATCATCTTGCTGCAGTACTTTTTCATTTAGGAATATTTTACCAACTGAAGTTCAGAATGTCATTAATGAATTAAATGTGAACAGTGGTGCAGGTCTTGATGGAATAGAACATAGGTTTATTTAACTCACTTCCCACATTTTAATGTATCCACTCGCTGACTTGTTCAACCTTTCTTCATCACTCCACTGCATAAGGGTGGTGAGTTACTTGATCTTAACAACTACAGACCGATATCCATTATTTGCACTATTGCTAAGGTCTTTGAAAAAATAGTTTATAATCAACTTTCACATTATCTCAGTAGCAACAATATCTTAAAACAATTTCAATCTGGCTTCAGGTCCAACCACTCCACAACTACTGATCTTCTTAAGTTCATGAGTGATGTGCTCTCTGCTGCAGATATTGGTAAACTCACAGGAGCAATCTTAGTTGATCTAACTAAAGCCTCTGTCTTTGGCAATCTATTGGTCTTAGTAAAAATCCACTTTAAGTCAACTCATATCTTCATAGTAGAAAGAAATGTGTTGTCCTACAGGGCAACAGATAAGACCTTTTAATACAACAAAGAGGTGTGCCCCAGGGCTCTACCTTGGGACCACTGCTGTTTTCTATTTATATTAGGCATGTAACGATATGTCAAATTTCGTGGTGTCACGATAAAATAAATTCTCGATACCGTCGTGGGAATACCACGGTAGTTATATAGCTGCGTTCTCCTACAGAATATGGTACGGTAATATGACTGTGCGACTACATTCCCCATAATCCTTTGCATGCAACTGCGCGCGCAGGTGAGAGCGCGCAGGTGAGAGCAGACTCGTGCAGCTCAGCCTCTCAGCCTCCGACTCTGACCCGTGCGTGACGGGAGGAAACAGCGAATAAAAGTAAGGAGATTGATTGTTCTTCTCTGTGGATTTTCTCCGCGACTGTTCGTCATAGCGTGAAGCCACACATATCACGTGAAACAGCGGAATCGTGGCTTTCCGACAAGACCAAGCACTTGTCGGTAGTCCAATGTTTTCACAGCGAAAAAAAATGATAAACTTACACTAAAATAATGTATAACAAAGCTTTCATACAGCTTTGCACACACACATTACTTTTGGATGGATTACTCGCGAATGCAGGGTCGCACAGAAATGCCACGCATATCACATGAAAGCGCAGGACCGGAGCTTTCCTCTCCTCATCTCCTGTTCTGAGAAAGTGTTAGGGTCTCCTTGATGTCAAGATTGTCAACCTGGCGTGAACAAACAGTGAATGTGTGTTTTTGAGTTTTTCTATGACTTCCAGGGAAATGGCTGGGCTTTATTTATCTTGGTGTTCTTTTACACACATCTCTACCCACCTCTGTCTGTCTGTCTCTCTCTCTCTCTCTCTCTCTCTCTCTCTCTGTCTCTCTCTCTCTCTCTATCTCTATCTGTATCTGTGAGTGAGGGATTGTGTGTTATTGAGTTTACATTATTTCTAATTTGTTAATTTGTTGTTGTTGCAGGGTCTGATTGTTCTAAGTTCTGTATATTTGATGAATATTAAGACTACTCTATCCATATAATTTGATGTCATTCAGATGACTTTCTAGTAATAGTACTACACTACTTTTGTTCAGAGTAGGTTAAAAAATACTGAAGGTTTCCATTTTCATATTCTGTCACTATAGTTTTAATTGACATGACTTTGTTATGGCACTTTAATGTCGGCCTCCTAGCAGTAACGGGGGAAATGAAAGCATGTGTTCAGCTGTGTGTTGATTTGTCTATGATACGCTTCCAAGTTAAAAATAACATGCTGTACAGTGTACATGCACTATTTTTGAATAAAATAGCTATTTTTAACAATAAATTTTCTCTTTTTTTCCCCTTGTATAAATACCGTGATATATATCGTATCGTGGACTCTTTATCGCGATAATATCGTATCGCGAGTTTCTGGTATCGTTACATCCCTAATTTATATACATGATTTGCCATCATTTTTAATTACTGTTGTGCTCAACTTTATGCTGATGACACTGTCATATATATCTAAACCTGATCTACCACAGATTCAAGCTTTTTTTTTCAGTCTGATTTCACCATCCTGCAGGATTGGCTTTTTGATAAACTATTGCTCAACAAAACAAAGTCTTATGTTATGATCTTTGGTACTACACAGAAACTAAAATTCAAATCTGGCACGTGTGTAATCACCTGCAATGACAGCACTTCTTTGCATAAAATTGATAGTATTAAATATCTTGGTGTCTGGCTTGATCCTGAACTCTCATTCAAAATACATATTGGTCATATCATACATAAAGTCAAATTTGGAATCAATGTTTTAGATGGGTCTCGAAATTGCTGTACTGGCAGTGTTTGTAAAAAACTTGCCTCACAACTTATACTTCCCTTTATTGACTATTGTGATGTTGTCTATCAAAATGGACTAAAATCTGATCTTGTTCCACTTAACACAGCTAATAATAAGACTCTGCAGATTTATACTTAGATGTCCTTTTCTCACTCATCACTGTATAATGTGCTTTTTAAACAATAGCCAACATGGTGAACAATCGAAACATTTTCAAATCATTCTGTTACTTCTAAACCATTTCCAGGCCTGGAAAAGAGTCTTTATAAATTTCATAATTTTACCAGGAATTTCATGACTGTGGGAAGCCTGCTAGTACATACGGTCCATGTTAGTAGAGCAAGCTCAGTTTACTAATGTTGCATGTTGTTTCCCCATAAATCCGAATCATACATCTTTTCAAACTCAAATTGCATTCACACATGGCCATTTTCACATCACTTACCTTCGTGTAGGCTGTCTACTCTGTGTGTCAACTTCTGACGTAGCTTGCTGGATTTTCATGGGACGGCCTAGTAAAAACAAACAGATGCAAGAGAGCATTTTTCTTAAATGCTTCTGAAAAAGCACGACAATGCTGTTGTAGCATGCGAACCGAATCCTCACCATCAAGTGGGACACCATTATAGTGCTTCATGGCTTTGAGTGCATCCGTTTGAGATTCAAAGTAAACATCTGCAGTTCCTTTACTGCGCCCAGACCGATCATAATGGACAGATGCTTTCTTTAATGTCCCAAACTCCGCAAACAGTTCCTGGGGAGTAAGGTAGAAACGTCAGTCATGTTCACAACACGTCGACACTAGCAAAGCAGATTCACTGTGTTTAGTAAATTACCTTGATATCCGAGTCAGAGACGCCAAAGTCCAGATTGGAAACCAGCAGTTTACCACTACTTTCTACACTTCTTTCTGCTCCTGCACTTTGTTCTCTGCGCCCACCAGCGTGCTCCTCAAACATATCGTGCTGCCATTTGTCTGGTAACTCTCTGGGCTGTGAAGACCAAGAGAAAACAATGTTGTTAGGTTCCAGGTGTTGGTGAACAAAATCAAAAAGGATGGACTGCTGATCAGATAAACATTTAAATACAATAAACACATAAAAGGAATACCAGGGAAGAACCAAACATGAGCCCGGTAGATTTAGGTCTGATAAAGCTGACCACTGTGTAGCCTGTACGATCATCATGGTGTTTTGAAGACGTCAAACAACCTTATTTAATCAGTCAAGTAATTTGTCCCTGAAAAAGCCTTGGGAATCTGGCCAGGGGCATCATCCAATTCTTCCACAGGAGGAGTCCTTCCAAAAAAAACACAAGAGTGATAAAAACCACCCAAGTCCTTGGAAAACTAAAGGATTTGATGAACAGTGTTTTCACTATGTGGCAAACTTTGAAATTCAATTTCTTCCTATAGTTCCTTCCACTGTAAATAAATGCTTACTTTTATAAAAATCTGGATAATTTACATAACATAAGCCTCTGTCGCCCTAGTTGGTGAGGTGTGTCCTGCACCATTGCCCTTCGCCTGCCCCATGTTGGCTTTTTCCCCCAGCCGATTCAGCATGTTAAAACGGTGATAGCAGAGAAAATCAGTGAATGAAACTTTTCTAACTTTTCTAACTAACTTTTTTTGTCAGTACAGCTCAATGCACGAGGAGGGAAACAGAAGTGAGGAAAGTAAACAAAGAGCTAAAGTCAAGAGGTAGTGAGATCAAAACAAACTTGTTACATGAGGTAAGATTCTTTTTCTTTAGCCATAGAGCTCTTTAACAGAAAGTTTCCTGATGGTTTGTGTTATTGTTGATTGGCACATGTTAAATACACTCTGTTCTTTCAATATTGGATAGTGTTGTTTATGTGCTAACTGGCATCAAAATGGGTTTCCCTTTTTGAATGACAAATATAGACTACCACTGTCTGCTGGTGTGAATAGTTATTTCCTCTCATGCAGGTGCAGCACATGTGTGCTGATTGGCCATCGGCTGTAGTCTTTGTGGTGCGTTCATGTGCAACTTTTTGGCCAAGACACAGGAGACCCGAGGTGGCTCAACAGTCAGTTTTCGTTGCTGCTAGTTCTTTGAAGTCGGTTTGGTGTGTCTGGGCCTTAAAACTTCCATTGGTACCAACCATGTTGGCATGGCTTATCAGGAGAGGCACAAAATATTGCTCTAAAGGCTTAATTTTAGTGCAGGAGCAACTGGCATAGCCATTTTCTAAAGGGCTGACCTTTCACCTGAAGATATCGGAATGAAAATGGGTTCTATGGGTACTCACAAGTCTCCCTTAAATTTGAGACGGCATGTTCCCAGTAGATGTTTTGTTCCTTACTCCTTCAAATTAAAGTTGTATATTTGTCTTTTTATGAAAAATTACACTCAGCATGGCTTTGTAACTCAAAACGTATCAAATGTAGCATTAATGCTGGGTTCACAGTACACGGTATCAGCCGGTGTATAGCCTGACACAGCATTGTCTAGTGTTAATGCATCACGCCATCATTTCAAAATCAACACTTCCTGTATCCATTTAAAATTAAAAGCCCCTTAGAATTTCAGTGGAGAGAATCCCTTTAATTTCTAAAAAGGCTGTTATTGTGAAGCATTTTTCAGGAATTTGTTGTGGAGGTTTCAGTGAAGTTGCATAGTTTGCATGCGGTACGTCAAATGTAGCTGGTAGCATATTTTTTTTATGTTACTACAAAAGCAATTTGGCTGGAACATGAACAGACACAGTGACTGAAATAGTCGTAATATTAATGAAAATAGACAAGAATAATCCTATGACATCATGCACATCGTGAAAGATGACCAGTAATTTGTCATGTCTGTCAGATAGCCATTGCATGATTTTATGACTCCACAGTCATCTAATCTGACATAGTGGCTGTGAACAGACAAAAATGTTGTATAGTCCTAACCCAGTATAATCACTATTACTATGCCATTCCTAATTGTCATACTGGCATAGTTTTCAACTAGCCTACTTCAACAGCATAAGCAAATCCCAGAGATTCAGTTATGGCTTTTAGTTTTGGTGTTCCACCTCAAGATTTTCAGTGGCTCCATCTGGCCACCCCTGTGAAAATAATCTATGGGCGCCACTGCCAGTAGCTGATCCTCCTCACCTGACAATCCAGAAGGCAACTCCTCAAAGAACAGCTCGAGACACAAAGCAAGTCTCATTACTATTGTGTTTATAAGCATAGCTCAAGGGCACCGACAAAAACCCAGTGTACACATATAGGCATTTAAATAGGGCATCGTAAATACATGTCCTTACGGTACATCGAGATGTGCAACTGTCCTGTAGCTGCTGACCACAACACACAGAATGGAGCCCTTTCTGACAGACATATTTTCATTTTCACCCAAGCCACAACTTTCTTCCAAACCTTTATCAAGTAACTCTGGCAGGAAGCCGTCTCCTGGCTGCCTCATGCTACAGACGGTAACGTTAGTTGGGGGAAGTACATTGTGGTGTAAGAGCAGGCTATCAACCACCGATGAGCCAAGAAGAACGCATAATCAATCACCTCGCTACGTTACTTTCATTGCATTTTTCCTCATACCCTGGTGTATGGTGTGGATCTGTTGTTTCTGTCGCGGTTGAAGTTATTCTGTCGACTCCGCACCGGCCTCGACGATCCACCGGCCCGACCTGAACTTCCACCCGACCCGTACGATCCTCTCTCGCGGCCGCTGCCTCCTTTCTTATTGAGCTTGATAATGTCGTCCAGAGACATGCTCATCTTGTCAGCCGTGGTGGCGCTCATGCTTTTAGTTAACGCTGAAGACGAACAAAGAACTTTCGGTGGAGGGAAGCGGTTGTTTATCAGCTGCTCTCTCCGGTGGCGTGGTGTTGAAACTAGCGGAAATGGCGTAAATACTCTAAGGAAGTGACGGTAACCTGAAGTCCCGCCCCTCTTTTTTTCTAAAGACTTTATATAAAATTTAGAACAGAGCAAAAAAAGTTCTGCATGCAGAGCAGCTGTAAACTCATACATTAAAGCAGCAACAATATTTGAATTGAACTAAGAAAACTCACATTTTTTCAGTTTATTGGTCATAATGTATTAAATCAGTCAATCAATCATTTATTTGTCACATGGAAATATACAAGGTACAACTCCAGAGAAATGTGATCCCATCATCTCCTTTAACTTGTGTACTGTAATTTAGGCCTTATTGTGTCTTCTTACATTCCTGGGTGCTGCTTTATAATTGTCCATGTTTCTGGATGGTTTAGGTAATCCATGGTTCGTGTCTGTGGAATGATTTAACTGTCCACACATCCCGACCTCAACAAGACAACCGTATGGTTGTTCCTGAACACAGACAGCGCTGCTCTGCAGCTTCCTCTGTGGCTGCCTCTGAATGGTGTATAGCAGTGATCCACAGCAGGAACAGGACAGCACCTCATATTCCCCCTGTCACACCAGTCCTTATTCACAGAAGGCACACGCCTCCTCTCCTTCTATCCCAGAGTCCTCTGCTCTGTCAGATAGAAAAAGAGCTGCCTGGTTGAATCGTGTTCTCCAGGATTTAGCCAAGTCTCCATCTTTCTTGATGTTTGCTGATGTTGTCATATGAATGAATGAATGAGTGAATGAGTGAATGAATGAATGAATGAATGAATGAATGAATGAATGAATATGGTGAGTTGATTTCCTCATTCCACTGAGTGACCCGCAGCCACATGCCACCCCTGTTTGTTGTCATACCAGTGGCCTATTGGCCACAAGGAAAAATTGGAAGCAAGGCTGAGTGGCGTTCCTGGGGGCCTGACCCTAAGCTGTAGCATATGTTGTATCCTGACATGCACCTCCTCAGAAATGTCTGCGGACTGTTGTTATTGCTATCACTGCTGCTGAACATTAGAAACACTTTGCAACACCAGCCTCAAGCAGTTTTCTGCTCCAGCATTTTGTTTTTAGCTCCTCTATCTATCTAATATGTATTTTCATTTCACATACTCTGCGCTTCCTATCTTCTATCATGCGTACTAACAGGAACTAAGAAACAAGATCACATTTCTCCTGTTTTAGCTTCTCTGCACTGGCTCCTTGTAAAATCCAGAATTGAATTCAAAATCCTTCTCCTAACTTACAAAGCTCTAAATGGTCAGGCTCCGTCATATCTTAGAGAGCTCATAGTGCCATATTATCCCACCAGAACACTGCGCTCTGAGAATGCACTGTTACTTGTTGTTCCTAAAGTCTCCAAAAGTAGATCAGGAGCCAGAGCCTTCAGCTATCAGGCTCCTCTCCTGTGGAATCATCTTCCTGTTACGGTCCGGGAGGCAGACACCGTCTCCACATTTAAGACTAGACTTAAGACTTTCCTTTTTGATAAAGCTTATAGTTAGGGCTGGCTCAGGCTTGTTTTGGACCAGCCCTTAGTTAGGCTGACTTAGGCCTAGTCTGCCAGGGGACCCCCTATAATACAGCGGGCGCCTTCTCTCCTCTCTCTCTCTCTCTCTCTCTCTCTCTCCCTCTCTCTCTCTCTCTCTCTCTCTCTCTCTCATTTGCTAACATTCATGTCCTGTTACTGCATCTCGCTAACTCGGCTCTACTGCATGTCACTAACTCGGCTTCTTCTCCGGAGCCTTTATGCTCCACTGTCTCTCAGGTTAACTCGTATTGCAGCGGTGCCTGGATAGTGTGACATGTGTGGTTGTGCTGCTGCCGTGGTCCTGCCTGATGCCTCCTGCTGCTGCTGTTATCATTAGTCATACTTCTACTGTTATACATTTATGATTATTGCCACATACAGTTCAAATAAACACAAGAAGTAAACTATCATAAACTATCATAATACCTACAACATATTGTACCACAATAGCCGTAATTATTATTGTAAATGTTAAATTAAAGTTGTTGTAAGCTAATATCATTACTGTCTGTCCTGCATCTCTCTCTGTCTCTGTCTCTCTCTCTCTCTCTCTCTCTCTCTCTCTGTCTGTCTCATTGTGTCATACGGATTACTGTTAATTTATTATGTTGATCTGTTCTGTACGACATCTATTGCACGTCTGTCCGTCCTGGAAGAGGGATCCCTCCTCAGTTGCTCTTCCTGAGCTTTCTACCATTTTTTCCCACGATAAAGCTTTTTTGGGGAGTTTTTCCTTATCCGCTGTGAGGGTCCTAAGGACAGAGGGATGTTGTACGCTGTAAAGCCCTGTGAGGCAAATTGTGATTTGTGATATTGGGCTTTATAGATAAAATTGAATTGAAATTATTTCCCCCTTGATCTCTGACATTACATGATGGATTGATCTACTTAAAGGAGTGGAGGGAGTTGACGATTACCGATACCACGACACCTGCCTTACAGTGAAGGTAGGCTTTTGGGACACATTACTTGTGGTGACCTTGCAGACCACAAGGTGGACCAACCCACCTGGCATTTGCAAGAATTGCCTGATGGCTAGTCCGAGTCTGCTTCCAGGCACCCAGGAACACTCCCTGAAAGAAGAACTGCTTTGATATCTTTGTGAAGGAAGAGACTAATGATGCTTTGATCTCTAAGCATGGCATGGTATCCATCTCATACACTCCTTTGCTTTTGTTGTTTTAAGAGCATTGATTGCTCTTCTATTCATAGCTCATCTGCCTTAAGAACATTCTTATTTGAAAGGGTGGCTCTGCAGCATCCATTGAGGGGGATAGTGGTTGCAAGACTGCAGCCTCCAATGGAGTGGTATTTATTTAACTCACAGAGAAACTCTGTGATAGTGGCCACTGAATCAATAAATTAATGGTTAAGAGCCTGAACAATTTTGACTGGGTCCCTTGAAAGGTCTCCATTGATTTAAAGTTCCATTTGCCTTCCTACTTTATGATGCCCTGTCAGCTTCTTAATCAACTTCCAGATGAATTTGGCATAACGTCTTGATTTGCCAGTTATGTTCAGAAAAGAGTCTGCTTTAGACTTTCTTGGCCCTTGAGTGACTTTGCTTATTAATGTAATAAAACTGAGTTTTCATTATGTAGTTAAGTTTTAAGAGTTGTTTTCGAGATCTCACTCTTTCATCAGTTTTCTTATATTCACGTTAAACCATGGCAGGCCTCTTTTTCCAATCCTTCTATGTCAGATCTTTCTAGTGCATTGTTTAATGGTGTTTTGGACTATGCCTGGCAGAGTCTGGCTGTCCTCTTCTAGGTTTACCCCTGAGAGCAAATCATTCCACTTTAGTTCATGTATAGTTTCTCTAAAATTTTGAAGATCACTTGTAGGAATTCTACAAAGTTCAGGCCCTTTGGCAGCAGCTGACTTGAAATACTGACTAGTGACTAACACATTCAGTTATGATGGTAAGATTTCAGTAGCTATATTTCTGGTCTGCTACTAAAAAGCAAATCTATCTGGGTTAATGTAGAGTTTTTGATTCTGGTTGGACCCTGGATTATTTGTGATAGGTCAAATCCATGTGCAATCTGTTTGAATCTTTTCCTAGTCAGGTTATCCTCCTAACTGATGTTAAAATCTCCCATGAGAATAATCTCTCTGAAAAATTGCAAACTTTTAGCATATCACAAAACTTCTCAAAATACTAACTGGGTATGTTTACATGCACACTAATATTCCACAGTTATACCAAATATGACAATGCCCTGAATTTAATGTGGGTCACACAACATTATTCTGATTGGATATTCCAAATTAGGCCTTTTTCCAAAGTCAGCATTTTTTGATTAAGATGTGGGATATGCCAGTATTATTTGGGTTTTAATTGCATTCTTTGGACACATATACAGCACATTCAGAAAATACATCTCAGTTGGGGTTTTACAGCAGTTTGCGACCCACGGTCTCTTGTCTGTTTACAGTCACTTATCTTTACCATTATGAATATCAACAGTTTTTTGGATTTGTGCAAATATCACAACAAAAACCTTTTCAAGGAGCTGGTTGAAGGAACAGGAGGCTGTGTTTCCATTGTCCAACAAGTCTGCCGGCAGTTTTGGCCCCCTGCCCAATAAAATCCCAAATTTTTTTTGTAATTCAATAAAATGGTATATGTTTTCTTGCACCACTTCTTCTTTTTCTCTTTTTTCTTTTATTTCTCTTTTAGTCTGTCATCTTGTGCTTAACAGGTTCAGTGGTAAAAGGTCAAGATTAATGTGACCTTGCATCTGCCTCATTCTTGTGAATGTGATATCCCAGGAAGGCCTTGAAGGAATATCCTCAGATTTGGCACAAATGTCCACTTGTACTCAAGAATTAACTGATTAGATTTTGGTGGTCAGAGGTTAAAGGTCAAAGTCACTGTGACCTCATAAAATATGTTTTTGGCCATTACTTGAAAATTCATTATGCTAACTGTGACAAAAGTTCACACCAATGTCTACTAATAGGATAAAATGATGAAGGGTTGACATTTTATATCCAACAAGTCAAAGGTCAACTTCATGACATCCCAATGTTCTGCAAAAACACATTTCTGGCAATTACCATTACATTACGTCATATCTCAGGAACAGAAGGGGAGGCATTTGGTCAGATACTGAATTGGTCACACTAATCTTGGGTGTCCACCTTAAACTGTGCTGATTGTATAGATCTTCCGTGCTGTGATGTGTGTGAAGCACCCATGTTTTCACAGACCTGGATTTAAACTGTAAGAGAAGCTTGACTGATTTGCGGAGACATACAAATCTAGGTAATTCTTGTTTAATTTTTGGTTTGCATAGTTATCTCAGACCAATCAAAAGGACTGTTTCATGTGAAGCACATCTGAAGTAACAGTGCAGTAACATGCTTAGTGATTTGCTGCTAATATATAAAGAGCCCAAGATGTAAAACTGTATTTGTTCTATTTTACCTGATGCCCCAAATTATCTGACTTTATCCTATACAACAAAACATTGTTGAAAAAACAACAGTACTAAAACAACTAATTAAACATGTTATTTCTCATTTTCTTAAGTGAATTTGAAGCGTAGAAATGTAGGACCACCTTAACGGAATGTATGTGCACTCCCGTGGGGACACACTTCCTATCACGGGTAACTACCTTGGCACAGCAGTGAAGTTAGGAGTTAGGAGGCCTTTAAAAAACATCTCCCATTTTTGTGACATAAAAGGCAAATATAGCCTACGTTCAATAACATCAGTATCCATGTAGACATAATAATCGATAGATTTAAACAACACAGACAATATAATATTTGATATGATCATGGAAAAACAAAAATGCTAATGCTAATCCTGAAATCATCCCCCAAATTAGCTTATTGTTTTTTTCAAAAATGAATGTTAACTGTAAAATCTTTAAACTGGTAAAAGGCATAAACGCATAAAAGCTGTAAAATATTCTAAAACATTTTGTAAATGTATCACATAACTGATGTAAATTTGTATTTCCCCTTGTGTGTTATCTATTTATCTTTTTAAAATTTTCTGTTATTATTTTCCTCCTTTTTTCCTTTAATTTAATATTACATTTCCATTCCATTCAGAACCTAATAGCACTTCATTTATAATCAATTTTAAATCTCGTATTACATTTGATTGCTCTACTGTTGTTCCCTTCAGCAATTTCTTCATACTTCCCTGTACGTCATGAATGTGAATGTTGTCATACCTGGTCTGTGCATGTTCAATCACAGTGTATTAAGAAAAAAAATTCTGAACAGAAACTGTTGGTGTCCTGTCCTGTCACTGCCCTGTGAGATTAAAACATCAAATACAAAGAGCAGCAGAACATAAGGAAACACTTAACTAACAGATACGTTGGGATTATGCATATTGAGCATCAGTATTGTTACCAAGTATGAATTTAATACTATGTTATTTTTCTTAAAAGACGTTGTTTCCTTGGTAAACCCTATAATCTCAGTTATTTGCGCTCCACCCAAAATGACAGTAGAGGGCAGTGTTTCGCCTCCCAGCAGACAACCGGTCGGACTTTCAATAGAAGAAGAGAGAACATTTCCCCGGGTTGCTAAAACAGTAGCTACGTGATGTTGACTAACTCTTCACAACATGATTTGTAGTTTGCAAAGAAACATTGTGACTTAACTCGTGTCGGCTATCTGAGAGAGAAGTTCAACGCTGCCCAGTAAGTCAGCTAATATGTATGAACAGCTAACTGCTAAGTTAGCTACAGAAGTCATCTGTCAACATTAGCTCATATGCTAACGTTTGCCGCTTTGGTTTGTATGGCATTGTGTTAATGAGTGTGTCTACTGTTGTCACACACAGAAGATGAAGGTGAAGATCCGACAGTGGAACGGGGTGGCCTCTTGGTTATGGGTGGCTAATGATGAAAACTGTGGGATCTGCAGGATGCCCTTCAATGGCTGCTGCCCTGACTGTAAGTATCCAAACACAATGATGCTGTTGACAAAGGTGTCTGACATTAGTAGCTGTGCTGCAGTAGCTGATTGAAATGTCCTCAACTCCCTGCAGGTGGACTGTTTTTAAACGTCACTGCCACAACTCTTTCTGTTCAGTACATTGTTCATTTAATTAGCATCACAATTGGAAGGGTATCACCATTAGCAGGACACATATGTTTCTGAAGGAAGGAGATAGACAAAAATATAAAATCGTGGTTGTATTAAAACAACTTTACTTTCACTCAAATAAAATGATAATTTGTCATATTTTATTATTCTTGTTATTATTGTTGTTATTGCTTATCTTATTTTAAGAGATCAGGCATCAGGCACTACTCTTTATGCTCCAGTCCTTAATTGGCCTCAATTTAGTCATAACATCAAATTATTGCAAACAGTGTATGATAAAAGAATTTTAAAATAAATGGGTCATTTTTACACAATACTGGCAAACAGTAACATTCTTATCAAAAGCAGATGTTTTACAAAACAGTGAAAACAAATGGTCAATTTCTACAAGAGTCAGTATTTGAAATTATGTATAAAAAAACGACTTTTAAAATCTTATGTTTTATTCACGGGATGTGCAGTATTACTCTAATTATGCTCTAGATTAGAAATATGCATGAGTACTTGAGTACTCTATAATAATTGAATACAAGCCCTCAAATATGGAAGTTACTTAAAATGCCCATCCCTATTGCAGATAATGAAGTCAAGGTATTGATGGATTACTGAACAGGCCTAATAGGCGCAGGGCCAGCCTGGCCTTCACCTGCTAAATGCCACTCAAATCAGCAGGTACCAACCAGGAAAAGACTCAAAATTACCACAAAGGAACATAAAACGACTACAAAGACATGCAACAAGACCACGAAAAGACACACACCGACTACAAAAAGATGCATACCAGCTGCAAAGAGACACAAAGAGACTCATGATGACTATGAAAAGGGCCAAAACAATTACAAAGAGACAATGAGAGCTTGTTTATACCTGGGACTTACATGCGTCTTTGGGTATGTGACCACAAGTTGATAGGACTGAATATATAAACCTGTAATTAATCCAGAAAGTCCCATTGAGATCTCATTTTTAGGAGAGACCTGAGTACAACAACCAAACAATCAATTTTAAATGTAAAATATGGCACTGTGTATATATATATATGGCATTTGACTAGATTTTTGAAGTGACCGATAGGAACCAGAGTATCAGGCCTCAAAGTACACCTCAGTTCATTCCAGGTGTATGGTGCAAAGCATCTAAAACAGTCTTTCTCAAATCAGTGTTACTTTTAGGAACCTGCAGTACTTACCAGTCCTGCGAACGTGTGTTATGCGTCTTTTACAAATAATGAAGTCTTTAAATAAATGAATACAAATGCTGGTCTCTTCTAATGGAAAGACATGGTCAACCCACTTTTTCATAAAGAAAACAATGACGAGTGCCAGAGCTGTCTCCAGTTATAAATCTAAGGGCTGAATGGTTGACAGCATTTAGGGATGCACTCTAAGAGTGGAGGCAGCCGCATGGCGATAAATCACCTCACTATAGTCTAGCACTGACAGCAAGATTGCCTCCCCAATCTTCCTTCTACAAGATAAAGGAAAACAGGACTTGTTTCTGTATCAAAAACTAGCTTCATTCTTAATTTTTTGTCAGTGCATCAGTATGTGGTTTGAAGGTGAATTTGTCATCAATCCAGATGCCTTAATATTTATCATTTGGAATTCGTTCAATAGCGTAATTGACCACCAAGACACATTGTGATCTGATCACTCAAACCACTTGCTGAGGTGGTCATGGACACATTTGACCACATATCTTTTTGTGATGTAAACACTAATGCATCCTGATGTGTCCCTGATAAAGACTAGCTCATCAATGCAGAATGTGATAGTTGTTTTGATGACAGGGGGCTGCTACTCTTTAACTAACCCATTTTATGATGAGTTGGATGAAGTGTCGCATGACTATTTTTTGTTTTGCCCTATGGAAGGAGATGTGTCGATTGCTGCTGAAAGCAATATCTCTAGTTGTACCAACACAACTGCTAACGTTAGGGAGCATACTAGCAAGAGTAGACGTCATAACAGTGCACTGGGCCTTTTGACCTAAGGTAAGTAACATGGGCAGTAACGAAATCTGAACCCAAGTGGTCAGCTGGAGACGATTGATAGACACAGGTGTGAATGGCGGTCTGTCTCACCTGTCCACATGTTCATACCAATTGTAAACAGGCTCATAAAGACTACAGAGAGATGCAAAGCAACTACAAAGAGACTTAAAACAACTACAAAAAGACAGATCATTGAAACGCATGTTAATACCGGGTGTAAACAGGCTCAAAATGACTTCTCAGAGATGGAAAGCAACTACAAAGAGACACAAAACCACAAAGAGATGTATAATGACTAGAAAGAGCTGAAAAACAACAACAGAGAGGTGATGGGCCCTTTTGCATGTCTGTGTCCTGGGGCCCATCATAATCCACCCATGAGTCTAGGGTTCCAGACTATCTTTATCTATCATTATCCAGTTAATTTCAGAAACAAAATAAATCAAAAATATTTGCAACAGGTTTCCTTTGAAGTTGATTTAGAAACCTTCAATTCATATATGATAGTTTTTCTCATTACAGTTAGTGCACTGAGGGTGTAAAAGTAAAACTGTGATGAGGCAGTAATGAGGGCATAATGTACAGTGTATTCAGTTATGAGTATTGATGGCTAACATGTATTTCTCACTCTTCTGAATTGTAGTATTAAACTTATTTTGCAGGTAAAGTGCCTGGGGATGACTGCCCGCTGGTCTGGGGTCAGTGCTCTCACTGTTTCCACATGCACTGCATCTTGAAATGGCTGAACTCGCAGCAGGTCCAGCAGCAGTGCCCCATGTGCCGGCAGGAGTGGAAGTTCAAAGAATGAACCTGAGGTGTGCGCCTGCAGAAACTCAGAGACAGAGACCCCCCCTCCCCCCTCACAGAGGCCTAGACTTGGATTTAAAATGTTTTTATATCAGCTGTACATAACTCTGTTTTTGTATTCCTCCATTTGATGTAATGCAAAGGACACTTGGATTGTATTCTGTTGACAGATTTAGTATGTGATTAAAAAGAAATGAATAAAAACACCTACATCACATGCACTGTTTGCCTCTTGGTCTGCACAGTACATGTGAGCGAGTGTTTCCTCAGCATGGTTGATTGCCCCAGAAGCCTCTGGCAGTGGTTTTGAAGCATATGACCTGAATGTCAGCGTGCTGCTGACTGATTCTGACTTTAATCCCTCTTGATGAGATTAACCAGATTGTTTTGTGTTTCCAGTAACAGGGCTCAAGAGGCTCCTAGTTTATAACGGAGTGAAATTTTCCTTTTGAAATGAAAATGGAAAATTTAGATATTTGATCATTTTGGCTCATATTTGTTTAGACTTTAACTTTTTTATCTTTAAAGCTGCAATAGTTGATTTTTCTGGCCACTTGGGGGCAGTGGAGCAAAATGAAAATAACATTGGTAACACTGCAAGGAAACAGTTCATTTCCATTCTCACTTTGTCTCCCTCCGCCAACACGAGTTATACATATTACCCAGCAATCATCATTCCATATCTGTTATGACAAAAACTACAAAAGAAAATTATTAGTTGAACTAAATTGTTTTTTATATCCATATTATAGTTGTGTTATAGTTTATGTAGAATAAGCATATCATTTGTTATATATATTGATATTTTACAAAAACACAAAACCATGATAGAGATGGGTTTGTGTTTTTGAGGGCATATATAGAAAATCACAATGTTTTTGATGTGCCGCGAGTTCTTCTTTGAACACTGGTAATTTCCACGTGGCAATCGGGCCCCTCAGCCTTACCTTACATGCAAAGTTGTGTACACAAAGTAGTTTTGGGAAAGTTTTGAATATGCATTGTTTTGGCTATTGTTTAAACTTTGTTCATAAAAATCACAAAACATGTCTAACATTAACCAAAACACATTCCTAGTATAACTAATATGAAATTTAGTGCTGTGCTACATGGCCATAGAAATGTCACTATTACATGTGATACTCATAGACCAGACTGGCATTGCTCCAAGGCCACGCCCCTTTTGATGGGAAGGTGGAAATGTTTAATGAGCGACTAAAGTTAGCAAGTGCCAGCAGTTCTCTTATTTATAAATGCCAGAGAAGTTGTGGTCAGTGATGCTTTATTTCTATATAGGACTACTATTCAAACTACTCATGCAAAGTCATGGAAATGCTTTGAAATATGGAAAAGCCTTAAAAATGGATTGATATAAATGTATGGGAACCCTGAATTATTATTTTATTTTCTTGCAACATGTGAGTTTATGAAGTGGTTAAATAGTAAATTCTCTTCTTTAATGTCTCGTTGCTATATTTTACGGTAGTTAAAGGGGCACCAGTATATTATGATATTGAGGTTTAACTCAAGCAAAGGACAGGGTTCCTACATATCTTATCTTCTGAGATCCTCTGAGTGAATATCTTACTTTTTCTAATTCATGAGTGCTCTTCATCTCTCTGATCCATTGTATAAATGAGGATGGCTTTATTGATTTCCAGTTGAGCAGGATGATACGGCGGGCCAAGAGAGATGCAAATGCTATAGCATTATTCTGATGGACAGATAAATGGATGGTAATGGACCTGCATTTGTATAGCGCCTTTCTAGTCATCCGACCACTCAAAACGCTTTTTACACTACGAGTCACATTCACCCATTCACACACACATTCATACACTGGTGGTCGAGGCTACCATACAAGGTGCCACCTGCTACTGAGTTTTTAACACACTCACACGCCTATGGAAGCATCATCGGGAGCAATTTGGGGTTCAGTATCTGCTGAAGGATACTTCGACATGCAGACTGGAGGAGCCGGGGATCAAACCACTGATCTTCCGATTGGTGGACGACTCGCTCCGCCTCTGAGCCAGGTAAATTCACCTCTGATTTTGTCACACTGAAGATGGCAGTGAAAAGGTTGAGGTTGAGTGTTATGCTGCACACGTGAGAGGCATTCAAAAATACAGCTCCAGAAGCTTTTCAGTACCGGACATACCCAAAACATGTGGCCCAGAGTGGCAGGGCTTTGATGACAAATGGGGCATTCAGGATTTACAGAAGGGAATATTCAAGTTATTCTGGTATTTGTAGTACAGTACAATGTATTCAGTGGAAGATTTTGAACTGTATTAATCCATGTCTTAAACAGAGGGATGAGGTATGAATACGGGCTGTACTGTCTGTCCAGATCTGCTCTGATAGTTCTTCCCCTGTGCCTTCTTCCCAAGCTATTTTGTTGTCAGCCCAAGTAAGTGGTTGACTGCTTTGAATTGCAGTATAAACCTTGGAGATGCTTCCCAGGATAAGATCTAATAGGTAATGATCAGGATAAGATCTAATAGGTAATGTATCAAATCAACCCGGTGAGTACAAGGGAAGGACGGAAAGTGCTTTTTGGCTAAGCTCTGGACTTGCAAGTATGTAAAAAAACAAAAAGTGTGACCAAGATGGCCATCCTTTCACATGCACCTTGCCAGTAGGTGAAGTGCCAGAATCCATCACATTTGTTTAGTTTGAGCTGAAAGTGACTCTCATTCAGATGCTCATGGCAGTGCTTTGAGCAGTTTTGCTCTCACACAGTTCTGGGACCAAAGTGAAACAACAGACAAACTGAAATTGTTTGACAAATTTTATGTTAAAAAAGTATAAAATGTCATGTACAAACAACGACAAATCAATACCGTCAACTAAGTCTGAAAGTGATCAGAAGGCAAGAATTAGAGAAAAAAAAACAAAAAAAAACAACAACCTTGCAGGCTTATAACATCTGAGTTAACAGTAAGGCAGGAAACACAAGCCCGTTTGGTTTTGCTAATCTCAGCATTCAGGTACTAACAAGCTCACAATGAAACATCAGCCTCAGGATTCACAACATTCAGAAGCCCTAATTCCAGCGACATGCCAGATCAAATACAAAACAAATGGTTCATTCAGTTCATTGCAGTATAAAAGGATGGTCAGTTNCAACATTCAGAAGCCCTAATTCCAGCGACATGCCAGATCAAATACAAAACAAATGGTTCATTCAGTTCATTGCAGTATAAAAGGATGGTCAGTTCTTACAGGGTACAGTAAATCTGTACAGCTGGAGATCAGGGGGCAGCCCCTACCAGCAAAAGTTCACTCCATTCAGGGGCAGCCTCCTTCTGCCAGACATCCACAGTCTTTGACCTCCAGAACTCAGGCAGCTCACAAATCAGGACGCTGGACTGACGTGATCTTTTCTGTCCATCCCTGCGCAACAGTCGGGTAACTGGGCAGTAGGTTTCAGATGAGGGTGTGGCTTTAAAAGCAACATGTTCTCAGTCATTGACAGCTATCCCAAAGAGCTCCAGCAGCTCCTCGTTGTCCGGTTCAATGAGGTCAGCCGGCTTCTCCCCGCAGTCGTTCTCCAGCTCAGGGTCGGCACCCAGCGACAGAAGGTAGCTGGAAGAAACAATATAACACTGCTTACTTAAAGAGACCAGATCTTGCTGCTTTGACACACTGGCAAAGTCAGTGCAAGCTTCTGCCACACTTGTGTCAGGAAGGTCAATGAGGTGTAAGAATGCAACAGCTTAATTTACCTCTGTGGTGTAAGAGAGCTGGGGAGGGTGTGTGTTGGTACGTGCTTGCAAATGTGTAAACATGCAATGTCAGATCCTTCCTACTGGATACATTTTGAGAGAAATTTGTTTCCCAAAAGTGTAGGCTTTAATTTAATATTGAAACAGTAGACCAGATACTAACCGTGCAATGTGTGGGAAGCTGTCGCTGCAGGCCATGTGCAGTGGGGTCCATCCCTCCTCATCCCTCTGGTGGATATCTGCTCCTAGTTGAACCAGCAGCTTCACACAGTCCAGGTTCCCAGACAGGACGGCCTCATGCAGAGCGGCCATGCCTGCATAGAGAGGATAGTGAGAAATAACCATCAGTTCAGCTCACAATAATGTTTTGGTTTAATAAGCAAGATCTGAAACTGCATCAGGGTGATGTCAATGTTTCATGGGCTCTCACCAGAGTGGTAGATGGTGTCCAGGCTGACTCTATTGGTTCGGATGAAACGTCCAATTCTCTCCAGCTCACCATGTCGCACATAGTCTTGGAAAAGAATGTCATTTGGGAAGTGCACACTGCGGATTGGCTTCAGAGAAGCAGATGTCTTGCAGCTGACTGGGACGCCACAGTCCTGGGGGTAATCCTTGATTCCCAAGGTCTGGGTCACAGGGCACTGGTAGAACTTCATCTTGGTCACAATGTTACCTTCTTTTACCTTCTGTCTTGCTGAAAAGCTAGTCAAATCCAGCAACAAACTCACAATGCTTAGATTGTGATGTTCTTCAAGTTTTGAAAAAAACACTTAGCAGATTTTCTCAAAAGAGTCTCAGTCTCCTGCAGAAAGATCAAGCAGTGCCTCTCAGTGTAGCTCTGTTGCTCTTCAGTGTCCTCCTGTGTATCAAAAGGTCTCTCTGTGGGTCTCTTTATACTCTCTGTCTGGCTATTTTAGGACGTGACACCTCACATATCTGGTGGCCAGTTTTGGAAGATGAGTAGCTAATCTGGACAGATCCTTCCTACTGGCCTCCCGTCACAAGCACAAGTCACGTCTGCAGACATAACCAGAGACCTCTGCCTCGGTTGTCACACACACATACCCAGATGCTGCCAACTTAAAGAAAGTGGTGACTTCCCAAGAGCTGTGAGGGAGGGGGGAGGCTGCAAGCTTCTAGTAAACACCAGGCAGGATAAAAGTGGTTTACAGTTGGAGTATATCAGTGCCAACTGCGGGGGCATGGAGAGGTGAAGTGCTATGTTTAGGCTGTTGACCATTAACTGCACTGACATAAATAGTCAAGAAAGGCTCTTGTCTTTAGACTCATATTCTATCTTAAACGCTGATGTGAGACACAGGAAGGGTAATTTCCAAATGACTGAGTGGTTTGCATCATCCTCTTTATGACTGGTGGGAAGTAATACAAGATTTAAGAGGAAAAAAAGATTGTTTAAAGTAGCACAAATAACAAACATTTTCTAGTTTGTGTTTTTCTCTTTTTATTTATTTTCTTACATTGATCAGACCAAAAACAAAATGGTTACATTGGGCTCTGGGAGATTTTGTTGGTAATTTCTTTGATATTTTGACATTTTATGTAGTAATAATAATAATAATAAGCATCATCATCATCATCATTATAAGAAGAAGAATCATAATCATAAGAAGAAGAAGAAGAATACATTTTATTTAATGAGCGCTCTTCATAGTACTCAGAGACACTTTACATTAGTTAAAAACGATAATAAAATAGAATACAGTAAAATACACACATCATCATTCACACATGAAAAGCTGTTTTGAAAAAAACAAGTTTTGATACGTGATTTGAACTGGGAGAGGTTGCTGCAGTCTCAAATGTGTTTGGGGAGAGAGTTCCAGAGGGAGGTGGCTACTATGGAGAGAGATGGAGACAACACGGTCAAAGAAGAAAGCAAAATTCACTGAATGTGAAATTGAAGTGCTCTTGACTGAGTTTGAGCATCGCAAAAGAGTTTTATTTGGAGAAAAAAACAAGCAGAGAGGCAACTGCCAAGTTGAGTCATTATGGTTTTTATTGTCTGTTTTGTTTTTATCTTTTTTATTTTGTAGCACTTTGAAATTTATTTTAAATGAATAGTGCAATATAAATAAAGTTTATTAGGTGAAAAAGAAATGGTCAGACAGCAAAGCAGAAGCCAAAAAAGGACTTGCAGCCCACAGACAAAGCGTCCAGTCAACTGGTGGGGGTCAGGGAGAACCTCCACCTTCGTCCTTTGACGCGCAGGTTGCAGAGATCCTTGGGGAAACCCTTTTGTCTGGCATTGTGCCGGAAGCTGAGGTAGACACCAATGCTGCTGCGGATGCCACAGATACCGGTAAGGCCAATGTTTGATACCAATGCTGATCTAAAAGTTTTACTGAATGTGAGTAATAATGACACTCTTTAACTACACAAGCAAAGTTATGGAAATGCTTTGAAATATGGAAAAGCTTTAAAAATGTATTGGTATAAATGTATATGGAAACCCTGAATTATAATTTTATTTTCTACATATAACAAAATTATCATCGTGATCTCTTTGGCCACAACAATCATGTAGTGAGAATCTGATATTGTGCCAGCCCTAATGGAGAACAACTTGGTGGGCCATGAGAACCCCATTAGAAATGTTGTGGAAGACTTCATCTTTAAGATGGCTGTCCTTTCTTTTTTTTAATAGACTTTATTTTGATTTTTCCATTCAGAGGAAAAGGTGCAGAGTTACAGTTGATGTCTCCCACTCTTAACCCTCCCTCCCCATTCCCACCTCCCCTCCCTTCCAAGGTCAACATACATACATGTGCATTCACTAACAAAGACCATACCAATAGATAAAGATTTTGAATGATTTATTGCATGTGATGGATTATGGGTTCTGAGGAAAGCGTGAAGGGGTGAGGATCAAGGGATTATAAAATGAAAGGATGTGGATGGGGGATGAAGGGATGATGGTCGAATGGATGAGGGATGAAGGGTTGAGAGTTGAATTGATGAGGGATGAAGGATGAAGGGTTGAGGGATGAAGGGTTGAGGGATGTGGGATGAAGGGATGAGGGATGAAGGGTCAGGGGTTAAGTGGATGAGGGATGAAGGGTTGAGGAATGAGGGTTGAGGGTCGAGGGTCGAATGGATGAGGGATGAAGGGTTGAGGGATGAAGGGTAGCAGGGATGAGGGTCAAGGGCCAGATGGATGAAAGGTTAGGGATGACAGGGTAAGGATCGAGGGATGTAGAGTGAGGAATGAAGGTATGAGGGTTGAGGGATGAAGGGATGGAAGACTGAGGGTTGAGGGACGAAGGCTGGGTTTCCGGGTAGCTGGCGAGCACAGTGATGAACGTGTTGAGTCAAAGGCAGGAACACAGGAGGGATCCCAGGAGTGAGACTGAGTGGGGGAGTGGTCTCTTCGTGAGCTCGGCTTCGGATAGAGCCCCAAAGAGAGCTTCAAGAGTGCATGAGAGTTTCAAATCATATTATATGTGATGTTTACTAAAGACGACAGTGCCCTGGAATTTTAATGTGGTCAAGAATTTTCTGCCTATAAGCGGTTACAGTGGCTACCTGCGAAGAGACAACCCAAGTAAACAGTCAAAAGATCGGAGGCTGGTGCCAATTGTCAGAATTTCTGGAATTAATAACGGGAGAGCAAGAGTCTGTGATTGAGGATATGGGACACTCGGATTGATAGATTGGTGCAGGTCTGAGGCCAGGGTGAGTGTCTGGGTGAATAGCATGTTAAGCGAATGTGATTGTGCCCTCGAAAGGATGGCTGCTGTAGAGACAGGGTACGTTTTGCAGGTTGTGGACGAAGGGGTGGGGTTGGCTGAGTTTATTTATTACAAAATGTCTAGGAAGGATAAATGAATGAGAGAAGGGGATAAACATGGGGCAGGAGGTTGTCCATTAATGCTTGTCTGGGATGGACAACAAGGGTCTGGGAGGAGGAAATGGTTACGACTGTTGCAAACATGGGAGCGAATATGGTGGCCAGCAGTGGAGGCTGTGTTGATTTACTTCTCAGGAGTGAGAACGAGAGAGAGTCAAAAGTATGAAGTTGCGTTAGAAAAACTGGGAGGAAGTGAAGGGTCGAAGATGCAATGGGGTGATTCGGAGCACTGCAGGAAGTGACGAGCTGCGGAGGCTACGTTAATTTACTTCTCGGGAGTGAGAACAAGAGACAGTCGGAAGTATGAAGTTGCGTAACGAAACTCGGACGAAGTGGAGAGTAGATGCATTGGGGCAGGGGCGGACTGGCCATCTGGAGGTTCTGGAGAATCACAGAACGGCCGGTACTCCAGGACGCTACGCTACGCAGTCATCACCGTTTTTTTGTTTTGTTTTTTTTTCTCCCTGATAATCTACTGTTCCACGTCCAGTCCGCTAGGTGGCAGCCTTTAAATTGGATGCCAGCCGGCCCATAGATATCTATGAGCCGGCTGGCTGCCAATCAAATTGAAGAAGAAGGAAGCGCATACCGCATGTGCACAAGTTGTTGTGGGCTGGGCCGAGTCAAAGTCCAGGGCTGTTTTTTAGTCCCAGTCCGCCCCTGCATTGGGGTGAATTCAGAGCACTGGAGGAAGTGACCAGCCACGGAGGCTGCAGTGATTTACTTCGAGAGTGAAAACGAGAGAGAGTCAAAAGTATGAAGTTGCCTTACAAAAACTAGGACGAAGTGGAGGGTAGATGCATTGGGGTGGGGATGAAGGGCTGAGGGTCGAATGGATGGGGGATGAAGGGATGAGGGATGAAGGGTTTAGGGTCAAGGGTCGAATGGACAAGGGATGAAGGTTGAGGGTCGAATGGATGAGGGATGAAGAATCCCTCAGAGAAATAACCATCAGTTCAGTTCACAATGAATGCAGAGATGACAAGAATGATGCAATGATCTGAGAAAGGACAAACACATAGGGTTATAGTTTGTTTTACTTGTGTGGATTTTTCCCCATTTGTCAGTATATACCTTGGAGATTAGATGCTCCCCAGGATAAGATCTAATAGGTAATGTATCAAATCAACTGGGGGAGTACAAGGGAAGGACGGAAAGTGCTTTTTGGCTAAGCTCTGGACTTGCAAGTATGTAAAAAAAAAAGTGTGACCAAGATGGCCATCCTTTCACATACACCTTGCCAGTAGGTGAAGTGCCAGAATCCATCACATTTGTTTAGTTTGAGCTGAAAGTGACTCTCATTCAGATGCTCATGGCAGTGCTTTGAGCTGAAAGTGACTCTCATTCAGATGCTCATGGCAGTGCTTTGAGCAGTTTTGCTCTCACACAGTGCTGGGACCAAAACGAAACGACAGACAAACTGAAATTGTTTGACAAATTTTATTTTAAAAAGTATAAAATGTCATGTACAAACAACGACAAATCAATACCGTCAACTAAGTCTGAGTCTAACATCTGAGTAAACAGTAAGGCAGGAAACACAAGCCCGTTTGGTTTTGCTAATCTCAGCATTCAGGTGCTAACAAGCTCACAATGAAACATCAGCCTCAGGATTCACAACATTCAGAAGCCCTAATTCCAGCGACATGCCAGATCAAATACAAAACAAATGGTTCATTCAGTTCATTGCAGTATAAAAGGATGGTCAGTTCTTACAGGGTACAGTAAATCTGTACAGCTGGAGATCAGGGGGCAGCCCCTACCAGCAAAAGTTCACTCCATTCAGGGGGCAGCCTCCTTCTGCCAGACATCCACAGTCTTTGACCTCCAGAACTCAGGCAGCTCACAAATCAGGACGCTGGACTGACGTGATCTTTTCTGTCCATCCCTGCGCAACAGTCGGGTAACTGGGCAGTAGGTTTCAGATGAGGGTGTGGCTTTAAAAGCAACATGTTCTCAGTCATTGACAGCTATCCCAAAGAGCTCCAGCAGCTCCTCGTTGTCCGGTTCAATGAGGTCAGCCGGCTTCTCCCCGCAGTCGTTCTCCAGCTCAGGGTCGGCACCCAGCGACAGAAGGTAGCTGGAAGAAACAATATAACACTGCTTACTTAAAGAGACCAGATCTTGCTGCTTTGACACACTGGCAAAGTCAGTGCAAGCTTCTGCCACACTTGTGTCAGGAAGGTCAATGAGGTGTAAGAATGCAACAGCTTAATTTACCTCTGTGGTGTAAGAGAGCTGGGGAGGGTGTGTGTTGGTACGTGCTTGCAAATGTGTTAACGTGCAATGTCAGATCCTTCCTACTGGATACATTTTGAGAGAAATTTGTTTCCCAAAAGTGTAGGCTTTAATTTAATATTGAAATAATAGACCAGATACTAACCGTGCAATGTGTGGGAAGCTGTCGCTGCAGGCCATGTGCAGTGGGGTCCATCCCTCCTCATCCCTCTGGTGGATATCTGCTCCTAGTTGAACCAGCAGCTTCACACAGTCCAGGTTCCCAGACAGGACGGCCTCATGCAGAGCGGCCATGCCTGCATAGAGAGGATAGTGAGAAATAACCATCAGTTCAGCTCACAATAATGTTTTGGTTTAATAAGCAAGATCTGAAACTGCATCAGGGTGATGTCAATGTTTCATGGGCTCTCACCAGAGTGGTAGATGGTGTCCAGGCTGACTCTATTGGTTCGGATGAAACGTCCAATTCTCTCCAGCTCACCATGTCGCACATAGTCTTGGAAAAGAATGTCATTTGGGAAGTGCACACTGCGGATTGGCTTCAGAGAAGCAGATGTCTTGCAGCTGACTGGGACGCCACAGTCCTGGGGGTAATCCTTGATTCCCAAGGTCTGGGTCACAGGGCACTGGTAGAACTTCATCTTGGTCACAATGTTACCTTCTTTTACCTTCTGTCTTGCTGAAAAGCTAGTCAAATCCAGCAACAAACTCACAATGCTTAGATTGTGATGTTCTTCAAGTTTTGAAAAAAACACTTAGCAGATTTTCTCAAAAGAGTCTCAGTCTCCTGCAGAAAGATCAAGCAGTGCCTCTCAGTGTAGCTCTGTTGCTCTTCAGTGTCCTCCTGTGTATCAACAGGTCTCTCTGTGGGTCTCTTTATACTCTCTGTCTGGCTATTTTAGGACGTGACACCTCACATATCTGGTGGCCAGTTTTGGAAGATGATTTGCTCATCTGGACAGATCCTTCCTACTGGCCTCCCGTCACAAGCACAAGTCACGTCTGCAGACATAACCAGAGACCTCTGCCTCGGTTGTCACACACACACATACCCAGATGCTGCCAACTTAAAGAAAGTGGTGACTTCCCAAGAGCTGTGAGGGAGGGGGGAGGCTGCAATCTTCTAGTAAACACCAGGCAGGATAAAAGTGGTTTACAGTTGGAGTATATCAGTGCCAACTGCGGGGGCATGGAGAGGTGAAGTGCTATGTGTAGGCTGTTGACCATTAACTGCACTGACATAAATAGTCAAGAAAGGCTCTTGTCTTTAGACTCATATTCTATCTTAAACGCTGATGTGAGACACAGGAAGGGTAATTTCCAAATGACTGAGTGGTTTGCATCATCCTCTTTATGACTGGTGGGAAGTAATACAAGATTTAAGAGGAAAAAAAGATTGTTTAAAGTAGCACAAATAACAAACATTTTCTTTTACCATCATAAAAGTTTTACTGACGACAGTAAAAAACGACACACATTGCAATAAATGGTTTCTTCCATTTTATTCAGACACAAATGTCGCTGTGGGTCTTGGGGATGTTGGCAGCGCCACAGAGCCTGCCCCAGGTGCCAGCAGTGTCTCCAGTGTGCAGGTGGGCCCAGTTTCCTCACAGGCAGGACCCAGTGGCATCGCAGGAGGAGGTCGTGTAAGTGGATGCGTCCTCACCGATGCTGTATTGCAGTCACAGAGGGATGTTATTAGTACAATACAAGATTTAAAGACGCTGTATGTAAGACTGTGGCCAAAACGGTTACTGCACTCAAATACTGCCGCGAGTCGTGTCCGCCCCCACAGATTCGAGGTTGCTGGACAGCGGCACGCTGGAGACTGATTTGTTTGCCCATGGGCGGCTGCCGTGGCAGGGCCGCGTCGCCACGTCCTTGATCTTCGGTTTTCCAGCGGACGGTTCGAGCAAGTCCGGCTTCTCTGCTGCTAACGCTGCTGGGGTACTGCCCATTGGTCCGACAGCCCATTGGTCCTACCATATTAAACCCATTGTTCCGAAGTCCCGTTGTTCCGAAATCATCATGATGCCCTGTGGTTAAGGTCTGGTTAGGTTTAGGCACAAAAACCACTTGGTTAGGGTCAGGAAAAGATCATGGTGTGGGTTAAAATGAAAAAGAAAGTGGCAAACACATAAGCCATGAGCCTGCTTCGCCTCAAGCCTTTCCCAGGTGACCCAGAGCCGGTCGCGGCGCACCATCAAGGCAGAAATACGCCCGCCGGGAGCCGTTCAGCACCGCGGACTGTCGGACTAATGGGATGTCGGACCAATGGGCTGTCGGACCAATGACATGGACCCACGCTGCTGCCGGGATACAGCTGAGGAGGAGCCGGCTGCTAATGCTATGTACCGGGACACTGCTAACGCTGCTGCCGGGATACAGCTGAGGAGGAGCCAGTGTCCTGACAAATAGACCTACTGCTCAGAATGACTTACCAACACGATGTGTGCATGTGCAGAGTGAAAAAAAAATTCCAGAGGACACGCCCAAAATTTTAAACTACCCGGGATCTTCGCAGGTAGGAAATATCTATTAGAATGGACTATTACCTCTATAAATGTTCTTAAAAATAACATTTTACCGGGACACTGCTAATGCTGCTTGCCGTGCTGCTGGTGGGGCGGCAGTGGCTCAGTCCATAGGGACTTGGGTTGGGAACCGGAGGGTCGCCGGTTCGAGTCCCCGTCCGGACCAAAATATGGAGCGTGGACTGGTGGCTGGAGAGGTGCCAGTTCACCTCCTGAGCAAGGCACTGAACCCCCCCAACCGCTCGGGGACACCTCACCAAGGGCAGCCCTCTCACTCTGACATCTCTCCACTTTGTGCATGTATAGGTCCTGTTTGTGCATGTGTGTGTCTTTCGGACCTGTGTGTAATTGACAAGCAAGAGTGAAAACATTGAATTTCCCCTCAGGGGGATTAATAAAGTAAATAAACTATAAAAACTAACCATAACTAGCTCAGTCGTAACTGTAACTGATGCTGAGACTCTACTGACTGCGTGACTGGTAGACGGCGGTGGGTGGCGCAACAGGCCAAAACACAAATTCAAAACATAAACATGATTTGCGGACTGTAAAAAATTTTTTTAAATGCGAATATTCTGGCTGTACTATTGTTGTCGGTGAGATCAGTATGTTATATGAACATTATTCCTTAGTCTCTGTGACATATTAGGAGGATTTTATGACTATTTGCTTTAGATTTCTTACATATAGCTCCTTTAACGCATAAAATATGGGGAATACGGAATGTACTTTCTGAAATGTGCAACACATTAAAGGAATTAGTTAAAAAGTATACCTGTTGTCTGATCGTCTCATAACTGGTGCATCACTTGTTCATGCAATGTAATTGCTGGAAGAGCTTGCTCTTCTCCAGGCTGATGTGGGAGGATGTCCTCTTGCATGACTTCAGCTGGTGCAGGGATGCCATTGCACTGTGCCACATTTTGGAGGATGACACATGCCCAAATAATCCGACACACCTTGCGAATCACCATAAAATGTACAAATGGACAGGGAGCCAGTGGAGGTTCCAACAGACAGGGGTGATGTGATCGCAGGATCGGGAATAGGTGAGCAGACTGGCAGTGGTGTTCTGGGTGTATTGCAGTTTATTTAGGACTTTGGATGAATTACCAAGAATGTTGTTACAATCAATCCAGTCAATTCTGGATGCGATGAAAGCATGAATGAGAGTTTCAGCAGCCGCAGGGGAGAGCGATGGGTGGAGACCAGCTATGTTTTTTAGGAGAAAGAAGGCAGTACTAGTGATTTGATTGACATGTTTTCAGAAGCAGAGGTAGCTGTCGAAAGTAATTCCAAGGTTGCAGATGTGTGGGGAGGAATGCAGGGTGGAGTTATCAGTCGTGAAGCAGAAGTTGTGAGAGGTTTTGGTGAGGGATTTGGGACAGATGATGATCATGTTAGATTTTTCACAGTTCAGTTTAAGGAAGTTGGCTTGTATCCAAGATTTGATTGAGTTGAGGCAGGTGGTCAGAGTGGAGTGAGTTTCAGTGGTGACTGATTTAGAGGAGACGTAAAGGTTGACATCATCGGCATTGCAGTAGAAAATTCAAGGCAGGAGAGGAGAATTGTGTGGTTGGTGGTGACAAAGGCTGCTGTGGTTGAGAAAGATCAGAATGCTCAGGTGACTGGAGTCTGAGGTGAGGAGGAGGTCGTTGGTGACTTTGAGGAGGGCAGTTTCTGTGCTGTGCTGTGTGAAATGTGAAATAGTTCAAACAGGTTTTTGGAAGAGAGGTGGGCTTTGAGTTGAGAGGCAACAACACATTCCAGTATTTTTGACAGAAAGGGGAGATTTGACATGGGTCAGAAATTACTCATGTTGTCAGGATCGAGTCCAGGTTTTTTCAGGATGTTGGTGACAGCAACCAGTCTGACTCTCTGGGGGACTGAACCGGAACTGAGGGATGAGTTGATTATTGCTGTGATGACTGAGGAGATGGCTGGGAGGTAGTCCTTAACCAGGTTGGATGGGATGGGATCCAGAGCATAGGTGGAGTTTTTCATTCTGGCCATCAACTTGGACAGCTCCATTGGGGAGACAGGGGAGAACTGAGTCAAAGGATGAGTGGTGAAGGGAGAAGAGACAGTTGAGGACATGGAGAGAGTGGGGACAGGGGTGGTGGATGAATGGTGAAAACAAGCAAAATGTCATCATATTCCACAACACTAAGTACTGAAGTTAAAATATCGTAGTTTGGGTTGTTGCTTGGATTGAGGACACTGAGGTCATGTCCTTGGTATTTTTTCTAGGATGTGATGAGGTGGGTTACCAGACATGGGGGATTTCACAGTCTACACATTCAAAAACTACTCCTCTTGGAGGTATGGTTGTGGCTAGGAAACTTATTCTACCTATTTGGAAGTCAGACTGTGCACCAATTTTGGATGAGAGCCGATGAATGTATTGTATTTAGAAAGGTTAAGGTTTTCTGATAGGAATAGGATTCAAATATTTGTCAGAATTTGGAGTCCAGGGAAGTAAATTGTAATGGTCTAACCAAATAGCAGTATACCCACTACTGCTCTGTATATGTATTTAATTTTATTAGTAATGTTGAAGTCCTAGGACTTGTTTTTTTGTTTTTCTACCTATATATGTGACTGAGTTGTTGAAGTGATGTACTGAGCATCTGGTTTATATTGAAAATCCTAAAATAAAGTTTGAAAAAAAAGAAAGACATACTCCACACTGATACAGGTAGTAGCCATTTCTGATAGATATCTGTACCTGAAAGGATGACATACTCCACATTCATACAGGTAGTAGTCCATTCTGATCGATATTTGTACCTGACAGGATGACCTACTCCACACTGATACACGTAGTGGTCCATTCTGACCTTAGACATTTGTACCCGAGAGGATGAACTTCTCCACATTTAAAAAGGTAATAGTCCAGTCTGATAGATATATGTATCTAATAGGGTGACCTACTCCCCATTGATATAAGAAGTATTCCAATCTGATAGATATTTGTACCTGACACAATGACCTGTCCCACACGAATACAAACAGTAGTCCATTCTAATAGATAAAATGTATCTGACAGGAATACTTACTCTACATTTGTACAAGTAGTAGTCCATTCTGGGTCCATTCTGATAACTATCTTTACCTCACACGATGACAAATGCACATTCATAAAGGTAGTAGTCCATTCTGACAGAACTATGTACCTGGCAGGATGACCTACTCCACCTTGATACAACTAGTGATCCATTCTGATAGATACTTGTACCTGACAGGATGATCTACTCCACACTTATACGAGTAGCAGTCCATTCTGATAGATTAAGAATCATCCCAGAATGAACTGAGGCCAGAGACTGCTATACAATATAAATAGATTTTCTGACAATGAAAAATGAAGCTTGTCCCTAACCAAATAGCAGCAAGGTGTTTCAATAAAAGGCCTAAATGCAAGCCGTCACAGAGGAGGGATAGGGCAAATAGTCAATTTAATGCATAAATCAAAACACAAATTAAAGGAATAGTTAGCAATGTGGGACTCCACTTCAGTGTCAAGGAAGGTAGTTAAGCTAAATGGTAAAAAAAAAATGAATAAAGCAACACTACACATGAACCGAATCAAAATGGCTCTACAACACTCAGTTTACCCACTTAGACCTAGCTAAGGTGACTCAAACTACACAATAAACCACATGCAAGATGGCTGTCACTCAGTCCCCCCTTTAACAAAGCAGGAAAGCCCCACAAGAAAAATAAAACAGAAAATGTACCACTCAGATAACTGGTTCAAGCATCCTGAAATCTGATAGGTCTGGGAAAAACAGTGGTTGGCTTCTCTATAGTTTCCTTGTTTCAAAACTGAAGGAAACAAAAGCACATTAACACACATAAGAAAACATTACAAGAAACATTTTAGAAAACATAAAATAAAAATGTAATGTTTGTGAAAGTAATTTGTAAACAAATAATATATGTTGCTAGGTTTGAACACAATCTCCTCCTCCAGTCGGAGACATGCAGGTGACTGGAATCTATGTCTATGAAAAAAAAAACTATGTTAATATTATATTAACAGCAACTATAAACGTATCTTAAAAACATCTTTGTTCTGCTTGGGCATACCTCGTGTCTTAGCTGATGTGCCTATGCAATCACTCCAAAGTTCAGTCCCTCACCAAATATGCAGATTTTGCTATACACGATTTGAACGATTATTTAATAAATCTTTAATATTGTGAGCTATGAAATATGATTTAAATATGATTTTTTTCCCCCATTGTTTTACAGTTTTAATCTTAAAAATCATGCTTTGAAACACATTTTAAAAATGGAGCATACCAAATCAAAGATGAAACATCACGCAGTTACAACAGCTACTCTTTAGGGGCGGTATTGCCAGAAACAACCACTGACCAGGAAGAAAAGAAACATCAGGAAGAAGAAAACTTGGCTCATCAATTTGAAAGGACCGAAAACGGAAATCCATCCCCTTCAGCCGGCTTGGTCACCACAAAAACAATGGAGCAACACCAAATTTGTGCAGTCTTGGGGTTTCTGTTTTTACTTTGGTGTTCAAACCTAATTGTTTTTTCACAAGAAGCTGCCCAGTATGAGCAGCAGGTGAGGCAGCGAGCTATCCAGCATGTTGCTCTGTACATGAGATGAATGCAGCAGTACCAAAAAAGACGGCGGAGTGGTTAAACAGACTCCAAGCAAGGTATTGCAAGGATTTGAAAGTTTTCAGATCACACATAAGTCTGTCACTTCCTTTCTTTGGGCCACTTCCTCTCTTTGGTTCGCTGGATAGTCCATTTGCATTTCCCACTGTAAGCGAACCGCACCAGGGTTCACTTGCAAGTGAACTGAGACCCCAGTTTTCAAACTGACCAGGGTTTGCTCGTTTGTTCCACACCAGAGTTTGAATGAGCATTCACACCACTCTAAATGAACTGAACTGTTCGTTTAAAGCGGACCAAATAGCGCCAGTGTGAATGCGTCCTCAGAGTGTCATGAAAGGCCCAGGTGAGCTTCCTGCCGCTTTTTATAGACTCTGTTCCCTGCCTGGGTCCTAGTGCTACAATGCCTGTCAGCCGCCGCCCCCCCCCCCCCCCCACAGCTTTATGGTTAGCATACAGAATCTTTGCAGGCAATGTGTCTGTTTAGGATGCAAAGATCCAAACTGGGTCTGAACCCTCCTGTGTTCTTGGGAACCAGGATATATGTGGAGTAAAACCCCTTCTGTTGTCTGTCCTGACTGGGGATGACAGACAGCCTGTTTCTGTAACAGGACCTGGATCTCTGCTGAGAGGTAATCTATCTTCTCCGAGGAGGATATATTCACCTCCTTGATGCCCATGAACACATCCATCCATTGTCTTATCGTGCAGTTGCATCCCCATTCCCTGTAAAACTGGGTCAGGGAGAGCAACTAGTGGCGGTGCGGCAGCTAAAAAGCTGGGATAACCTGTCTCGAACCTCCTTAAACAGAGGGATGGCTTATGGGGGGCCACTGAAAACGGTCGAGCCAGTGGTGATGTACCTGAACGCATCACCGCCAGCTTTCCCATAAATAAAGCAGCAGCTGATAGGGTGACACTATTTTCAATCTCTCTTGTCTCCTACGAAGATCAGTGAGGGAGAAATACCTGAGGGATGTTAATCAGAGCCGCTGTTTAGGGGTTATGTGTCCTTTGACAACATATTCTCAGAGTAAAGTGCTCATAACTAGACCTTGATATATTATATCTGCAAAATATCTTCTATTTTGCCAACAAAACAAGCAGTTTTGATGATGTCATACTGGGCTCATGGATCTTGTAATGGGCATTGAGAGTATTCCCTGACATGTTATATACTAAAAAACTATGGAGAAGCTCTATCCCTGCAGAACAGCCCATCCTTACATATTTTAAATAGCAACTATGTATGTATTTACCCACAGAAATATAATCAATCTATTTCTATACATCAAGGTTCATGTGTGGCACAATACAGTTGTCACTGGAGGTGCACTTCAACAACAGCAAAACAGAAAAATGAAGACAAATGTGTTTTTTTTTTCAATTTTTTTGTTTATTGGCCACCATTTCATGTTTTCCACATCAATTTGGATATGATGGAATGCTTTGTTAAGTTTCCCCCACCACTGTAGCTGTCAAACCCATCACCTTGCTCTACTCAAGCCTCCTCTCCCTGCCAATCAACACACGGTACATTCATTCTCCTGTTCATGGATGACCAGAAATTATGAACTACTCATTCAACTCACACAGCAATTTATACACCAGTCACACAGCACACTATGCACTCTCTCACACCCACACTCTCTCTCACACACACACACACACACACACACACACGTGTGGCAACAAGGGTGTTGGGTAGAGCCAAAAGGGATGCAGGAGGTACAGTATGGGTGAGGGGTGGGGCTGTGCAATTGTTCCCTCCCACTTCAGATATAATAGACACTTCTCTCAGACCAACCTGACCAGTAAACTGTACCAATCTCTGTCTGCTTAAGTAACCACAGTGAATCTCCGATTAGGCATGGATGCAGTGCGACCTATCAGAACTGGCTCCAAAAACAATCCCAGGTCTGAGAGTGTGTCCAAGGGCCAACTCTGCCCCAACAGGGCCAACTGGCTACAGCTGGGCACAATGGTACATCAGTTAAATGACAAGTCCTAAATTTAAAAAACAAAACAAAACCTCATAGTGAAAGCAATTAAATAAAATAAGATTTTCCCCAAAACATTAACCTTTGTTCCTTTTAGAAAATAGTCAGTAGCCGTGCCGAAATAAGGAGACTGAACAGAGAAATTATTTAGGAATGAAGAAAAAGTAGACTACCCCCCACCAAAAGAAAAAAAACTATTGGTCTGAGCTACAGATTGGGGGGCTTTGTGCTACACTGGAGAAGCTCTGTGGGGTTTATATTAGTGAAGACCTTGCAAAATAAACACGTCTATAGGATGGCCCCTTGTCCCCTGAGAGATCAGTCCTTACAAAACCACAACACAAACTCAGGTCCTCTGGATTTCCATCTGAGGGAAAAGAACATTGGCACCCCCCCTTACCTACAAATACAGGTTACAACACTCATTTAGCTCGTACCCACATTAAACAATGGCAAGGGTTTGTTTTTGTTTTTTTTAAAGAGGAGGGGAGCTAATTCAACAGGAAAAAACAAACATTTTGCAAACTGGATCTCGATGCCATTTTAACATTTGGTTTAAAATATACAAGGCAAACAGCTGATGTGGAGCTTTGTAGAGAAGGCATTGAGGTCTTCCATAGAGGTGGTGCGCTGTTCCACAGAGTCCCCCCGGGTGGGACAAGACGAGTCTGGCCAGAAGTTGTGAGGTTGGAGATGTAGCTGGCAAGAAATGCCCTGCCACGCCACTGATGGACTGACTGAGTGGCGGGCTGGACAGCGGGCCGGCTGACTGACTGAGAGGCAGTTAAAGGGGAAATATTAATGTTCACAGGAAAGGGAAAGTCCACAAGGAAGTGAAGGTGGTGGTGGTGACTGGTTGGAAGGGGTTGGGGCGGGACTCGTCTCCTCTCTCTCTCTCCTCTGCCAGGTCTTACAACTCATCATGTCCATCATCGTCCTCACCATCAGAGTCCTCATCCTGATCTTCATTCACATCATCCAAATCCTGGAGAGCAGAGGACAAAAGGGTCGTTGATTAAGACGTAATCTCTCAAATCTGCCAAGCATACTTTATAGTGAATTCCCAATAAAACTAGACCTGCAAGCTCCACAAGATGTTAAATTAAGAAAACAAACCTCCAACAGAATTCTCAGACATACTCTACAAGGCTGCAATAATGGCTGCATAATAATGTTTTTAATTGTAGCTTGGGACCAATCCTGTGAAATCCCTGAGTTACAAGTTACAACAGATTTTATGAGGTCACAGTGGCCTTGACCTTTGACCACAAAATTCTTATCAGTTCATTTTTGAGTCAAAATGAATGTTTGTGCCAAATGTGAAAAAATAACACCAAGGTGTTCTTGAGATATTGCTTTCATGAGAATGATAGATGCAAGGTCACACTGACCTTGACCTCTGACCACAGAAATCTAATCAGTTCATCATCGAGTCCAAGTGGACGTTTGTGCCAAAATTTAGGAAATTAAATATTGCAAGAATGGTATGTACGGATGGACAACCCAAAAACATAATGCCTCTGGCCACGTCTAACAGCGGCACGTGGATATTGGAAAAAAATAAAAATAAAAAAACGCACTGTTGGTGATATAGTTTATCTAGAGATAACATGCAGATTTTTTCCCACCAATCACCAACTAACGGGTTGAAGAGTAGGTATGGCCAAGATTTTCTTTGGATAACTACAGCCCTACAAATCAACTCATTCGTCACTCAGCAGAACGTATACTTAGCACTGTCCACAGATATATGTACAGCCTATAGATGACATCTTCGTTTTGCTCATCCATTCCTTCATGTCTAGTCTGAGGACAGGTGGGGGAAGAGCTAGGTCAGATACAGGAAGACCCCAATGGTGACTGTGGGGCACGTGCTGCTTTTATCAGGTGTCAGGGCACAGGCCAGTAAAGCAGCCACGACAGCTGCAGAAGGCATTAGCCCACAGCACTCATCTGGGCTGGAATTAGACTTCTGAGAAGGGGGCGTGGTGGCAATAATGGAGTGGAAAGCTGCTTGTAAAGAGGATATAATAATGGGTGCTAGATGCAGCAAGGAATGTATAGAGAGCTTGCATGTATCCTCTACATCTTTAACCAAAAGATGGTGGCAAGTATTTCCAACAAATCGGTCAATTGTCCATCTCAACACTTTGCATCTGGAGGAAGCTTAGGAAACATGATATTTTTGGCTGTTTTCTAAAAACAGCATTTTTTTTTTTTTTTAAATAGCTAATCCTGAGACCTTATAATGCTTTCTTTTGCTTAGTTATGCTACCGCCCCCCTCCCCACCAAAAAGCCAAGTGGGTCAGTTCTAAGGTTACGGCCTAAAACCCTGATGAGACACTAAGACACTATTTTGGGAAGCTTCAGACATGGCGCCAAATATGCCTCGAGAGACGCTGGGGCTATGAGACATACATGCACCTGAATATAATGTCTTGACTTTCAGTTCTAACTGTTTTGCTTTACTGCAACAACTTAAGTTAATGATAAAACCATTCCCTTAACACTAATTATTCAGGAAACAACTCAAAGATGAGAACAACCAGTCTCTAAATCTTCATGCTGCAATTTCTCTTTCAAATGTGGCACCTGTTGATCTTGTTTTAGTCACTGTCATCTCCATCTTCCCTAATTTATGGCCACCTCCTCAATATGACAATGTCCCCACTGGTGTTAGGTATCAGAGTATAGTGAAGTAAATGCGCACATTTGTCCAAAGTCAATACACCATCCAACAGAGGACTGCATGCAAAGTTAGATTTTTCTGTGAGCATAATTAGGCCTGTCACAATAATATCAACATATCATATGATATATGGACATGACTCAATCACTTTGCTGACCTTAATAATGCCTGTAATATTTCTCTCCACCCCACTACTTGTGTGATTTCAAAGAAAACTAAAACACTTCAAAGACAACACAGCATAGCTTACCGCTAGCCTGCAGCTGCACATTTAGAGTAGAGGACGTACTGTTCTGATAGTAGTTAGCTTGCAAACCCCTGGCAACAATCAAAGCAGTTCGTTGTTTTACCTCCAACATCATCCTCCTCCATTCCGTAAATCCACCAAAAAACTGCCCAGCTCCCAGGCTGCCCTTCCCAGGGACCCGACTGCAGCACACCAGCCAGATTATGGAAGAAAACTATGGTGTTCCCAGAGCTTCACTAAGCTTGCCTATTAGTCGCAGGAGGCATCACTTGGTTTTGTTTTTATGGGCAAATTTTAAATGAAGTCTCAAACTGAGTCATTTTTGGCTACTCCTATTAATGGTACTGTAATTTTATCCATACTCTCTTAACAGATGTTAATTACTTATTAAAAATATTTTATATATTCCAATTCCTCTATCTGACCATTCTTAAGAATCTAAAGTTAATTGCTCTTTGTAAAGGTGTACTTGCATTATTATAATATTATACTGAACCCTGAAAATGACAATAATATAGTGTGTCGCAGTTATTTCTGGGATAATTTATCATCCAACAAAAATAGTTATCATGACAGGCCTAAGCATGGTTCTCCTTTTTTGTGGTCTCCAAAGAAAATATAAGTGGAGCCAATACATCAGGATGACCTGAACAGATTCAAAGTCTAGCTAAATTCATTAAAGCTCAGACAGCTTCTTTCCAGGCTACAACTGTACTATAACTGCACTGCACTGTGTAAATGGGTATCTCAGGTGAGGTGATCTTACCTCTGCGTCTAGATCGTCATCATCGTCTCCTGCAGGAGCACCACCCTCCTTACCACCGCTCTCCAAGAACTTAGTGAAGCCTTCCAGTGTTCTCTCCCCATTGTAATCAATCACCTGTTGAACAGACATTATTTCTCATTAACAACCAAAGTTCTGTCCTATCCCCATCCCAAAAAAGTCTTAAATACGCAAGCATGTATGCATGTCTTTCATTGCAAAAACATCACTGAGCCTTTGACACCCAACTCTGCCATTTAAAAGCAGCAAATTAACTTTGGCACTGTGTCTACAAATGGTGCTGGTGAGTTGTCCAGAGATGATCTATGAGCAGTGACACAGCAACAAGCTGGTGGGATGAATGCTAAAAAAAGGCTGCACATGAATAGGACAATCAAAGGACATCTGCAAAGCAACATGTTAAATTTTTAGCTCTTTAATCTGGCTGTAATGATGTGCTAGATGGCACAGTATGGCTGCCAATACAGCTGCATCCTTTAGTAGCCATTCTTGGGTCTTCTGCGTGCTTCATCTAAGTGGGGTCATGGGCTAATCCTAAAAGGTGGCCCCAGCATACACCAGTCATTTAAGTTTGCTAAACTCAAGGCTGGCACGTGAATGGCTGGTTAATAAAGGAGCACTTTGGAGAGAGGCAGGTGCAGGCTAAGCAGAGAGTGTCAATGTGAGTGAAGTCATCCAGCAGGAATCTCTTCGAACCAAACACCAACATAATGGTGCAGAAACCTATGAAGCCAGCGAGGTCAGGTTTCTGCACATGGTTAACACTGCTAAATCAAGAGGCACTAATGTTACTTGGAAGGCCAATGATTTTGGATCCAAATAACCACCCAGATCAATATAACTCACAACTGCAAAGGCATGTAATGAATGAGAGGGCAGATCCAATTATTACAGATGGAGAGGAGATTGAAGGATTATCAGCACAACTGGAGATGTTTACAGAAGATCCTGAAGATAAGAGAGATGATGCCAATCAAAGTTTTAACCCCTTTCTGCTTATCGGTCAAATGTAACGAGAAAAGAAAACATTATCTAGACAGCTGGAAATGCTCACCTTGCGCTCATCTCCAGCAGGGAAGAACTTAAGAGTGGGGAAGCTGTGGACTTTGACTGCCTCAATCTCATTGGCTGTGGAGTCCATCTTAGCCACGATGGTGTCAGCACTGTCCTTATACTTCTCTCCCAGCTTCTCCCAGATGGGAGTCAGCTGTTTGCAGTGTCCACACCAAGGTGCATCTGGAATACAACAGTAGTTTAGTCTTTAATCATACACACTTGGATTGGTTTTAGCTTATTTAGATACAGACTAGTAAAGACACTTGAATGCAAAATCATGTCATACATTTTCTTTTCTCTTTTTTCACAGACTGGATAATGCCTGCTTCAAACCAAAGATTCACAATGAGTTGATTCACAGACAACTACTTACAATGTGCTATTTTGCAACTTTCTAAAAACCTGCCGGTTCAAACCAGCGTAACTACATGAGACAATGTATGAATGAATAGGTGAATACTTAATTCATGTAAATTGTGATATCAATTGAGATGCTAATTTTATCTGGCCAAAAACAGGCTTAAAACAAAATGTAATTAACGGAAAAAATGAACAGCTGACTCCTTGGAGTGGGATTTGGTACAATCAAATGCTTAACAAGACTTTTTTAGCTGACCAAAATGTTACAGTTGACTTTAATGCACTGAAAACACACCATGAGAGGGTTAAAGATCTAAGATGAAAACATGGTGAAGTTCATGACTATTCAAACGTAGTAGTGGTATCACTGTATTACAGTATACAAGGGTATTTAGAAATCCTGCGCTGCACACCAGTATCATATACCTTATACCACGGTGAAATTTAAGGACAGTATGAAGGTATGAAAAAGAAGATGCCACCCAAGCCTAGTACAGAGTGCCATGGAAACACAAACCTATGCCTCTATCCTGATTGATAGGTTGCCGTGGTAGCAACCTGTCAATCATAACAAACCCATAACTTACAAAATTAACATCATGCTGAACTGAGGAAGACTTGAAACTAGTGTCTGAGATCATAAACTCATTGGGAAAATGAGAAGGAGAATCATTTTCTCATATACTTCTATATAACCTGACTTCTTTCTGCAACCAGTGAAGTCACCCCCTGCTGGCCATTAGGAAGAAAGCAGATTTAAGGCAATTCTGCATTGGCTTCACTTTTCAGATGTGGAGGCTGCATCAACTTCTTTTATACCACCTACAGTTTGATTTCAGAGAGGTACATGCATCTGTACACTCTGCTACAATGTATAGCTGGAAGCAGGCAAACACAGAAAATGTCACATGCAGTTTCAGCTTCATGACCCTGCTCCCCTTTGACAGACTAGGAAACCCCCACCTCCTCACCTGTCAGGGAATACGGGCCTACCCCACTGCACACGACTGGCCACAAACCGTATTTAACAGCATGCAATGGAAAATTCCTCCAAAAATAGAGCACGTGTGAATGTGGATAGCTATAAAAAACATATTCCAACAGCTATATTTAACCAGCTCTTTTTAAACTTAAGTGTCTGGTAACAATTTAATTTGCAGAGAAGGGGGTTGAGAGGGTGAGTGGGCCCCTAGCATCAACTCTTGGTATTTGACAAAGGCTTAGCACGGGGCAAAGTAAGGACAGGCAAGATCTGAGATAGAGTTAGTGTTGGAGTTAGAGTTAGTGGCTAGAGGTTTTGCCAAATCTCCCACATCTGAGCAACTGAGTTTTGACTGCAAAATACCCTTTTAAAAGGTGAACCCCTTTACCACCTCACAAACAGTATGCATTAATATATTTTAATGCAGTTATTATAAGTAGAAACATCTGCTGAAATGAGGATGCTCTTACAGAATTCCACAAAGACGTTCTTAGAGGAATCGAAAGCAACCTCCTCGAAGTTCTTGCCGACCAAAACCTTGACAGGGGTTTTGTCCCAGTCTTCAGGGATGTCCTGACTCATGAGGTGGGGCTGTGGGACAAGAACAACATTAATCACATATATCTGAAACATGCATGACGCTGCCAAAACTAACCACTCCCTTCTCTCTCACCTTGAGTTTGCCCTCAGTGAACAGTTTGCAGAATTTAGTGATGCTCTCTGCTGTGATGTCATTAGTCTCAGGCTTGTACTTGGTCATCTCATCCTCCAGGGTGATGAGGCGGATGGCGGGGCACTCCTCTTTCTTCAGGCCGAAGAACTCCAGGATGCGCTGGTTGTCATCCACATCGCTGTCGATGAAAATAAACAGGATCTGGTACAGGGGAGACATAAGAGGTCATGTGTTCAGAATGCACATCAATCACATTTGACAGATTAAAGGAAAGTACACAAGCAGGGACTTTCAAACAGTTCACCTACCTGACCCTTGAATCCCTCTGCAGCTTTCTTAAACTGGTCCATTTTGTCCTGGAAGTCGTCAGCAGTTTTGGGCAGGAACATGAGGATGTGGGACTTGATTTCTCCACCAAAGATTTTAGGGGCGGTCTGCAGAAAACAGAAATACACAAGATTGACATGTGAGGATAACACTTGGGTTTGTACTTCTTATTGCTGTGGACAGTAGTGGGGAGTGGGGAAAAGCGATCAAATGGTCACGTTGATGTGCACGGCCCCCGTCATTACCTGCTCTGTGAACTCGATGACCAGAGGCAGCTGGTTGGCCTTGACGAAAGACAGGAGGTTTTCTTTGGTCAGCTCTCCATCAAAGGTATTGCGCCCTTCATCAAACTGTAAAGGAAAGATGGAAACATTCAGATACAAATATCATCTACCCGCAGTCTGCCTGTGAACACCAACATAGATTTACCAGACAAACCCCTTTAAAATCCCCTGGTGACCCCTGCTGACAAAAGAGCCAGTAGCCCCAATGGACTTTTATGAAGTGTTAAGAATAGCAGTGGTACAGCTGTACCGAGCAACCCTTACTGGCATACACTAGGAAAAATGCCATTTGGCCGGTGGCATACCACCAGCCATGTGGGCACTGACAAGGTGATGAAACTTAAGCCTCAATCCCTGTTGCAGTAAACAAGTGAAAGACCCCAGCTGTTTATTGAGACTGAGCCCCAGCTTTAAAAGGGTTTGCCCAACTGTAGGCAACAAGCCAACATGTCAGTAGTGTTTGTATCAGGGTAAAGTTACCAACATGGATCAGAGGCCAGACAATGGCAGTGAGGAGACTGAGCCTTGTGCCAAAATGAGAGAAGATAATCCATAACTCAAAATGACTGAGGTATTTAGAGTTCGTTGTTTCTTGTTAAGGCAGCTTGGGCTGCATGAAATTATTATGTCACTACAGATCCACTGCAACCTATAAAATGTCACAAATAATGATGCCCATCACAAGGTACCAGAGCAAAAAAAGAGAAAAGGCATGGCTGTTAAAAATGTACTGAAATAAACAATCAACACTGTATAAACCAGTATATACCAGGGGTCCGCAACCTTAGGCACCTTGTCTTGAATATATTTGCCAAATTTTGAGGGTTAAATGCCATTTTAAGACTAAACAAGGCTGGATTCATCAAACTTCCCAGGTATGGGAAGCAAGCAAACATCTTCAAAGTCTTTGCCACTTCTAAAAGTCATGCCTGTAACAGCAGGGGGTTAAACAAAATATAAAATTTTTGTTATGTTTGTTTATAAAGAAGATTGGTGGAAGGTTGGTCAGGTTATGTTTGGTCCATGCTGGCTGTAGCGTCCCTGGCACGAGCTTTGTGCAACAGCAAATTGCATAATCACCCTTTCTGCGTCGAGTGCATAGGCTCTGACAGCTGTCGCAACGCTTGTTGTGCACCTCTGAATTTTTGTTACTAGGCGTCCACTGCACACGCTGTGCTTTTCAGTTCAACAGGGAGGATTGGCCACACAGGTTCACCTGTTCAGACATCTCTAGTAACAACTCTTTATTGAGAGACTATAAGGAAAGTCAACTGCCCTTAAATTCTTGGAAAGAAATATCCACCACCCTGGGGAAAGAAGAGGCTTTTTGCCACAGGGTGTGGGAGAACATGAGAGATCGCCGTAAAAGATGAACCCCCCCCCCCAAACTAACAAAAAAGCAGCTTACTTTCTGTTAACATTCTTCTGTTGTTGACTTCTTGTTTAAACACAATATTTTGTTATTGCATATTGCAACAGACAATGCATTGAGCATAAACACCTCTGTACATGCTCAGAGCTTGCTCGCCAAATACAGAGGCCCATGCCACAGTGTCTCTTGCTTGCTCTCATATATAATTACAACGGCCTGATTATGGGAGTAAGAAGAGTAAATGTTGCTATTCACATTGCCTACATGAATGGAATTAAATGTTACAGATCAGTTGATTTAAATTTTGCTATTGTGTCGTAATTACACATAATGTTAACCTAATGTTGATATGACACATTGATTCACACGAATCAATGGTGGTGTCAGAGAGGAGGATGCTGTCTAAGCTACGAACTATCTTGGACAATGTCTCACACCCACTCCACCATGTGCTGGTCAGGCACAAGAGTACTTTCAGTGGGAGACTCATACCACC
>NC_065510.1:41817754-41955497 GCF_006386435.1 Epinephelus moara
CTCTCTTGCAAGGAGCACCTGTAACATAAATAATTTCCCCTCGGGGATCAATAAAGTATTTCTGATTCTGATTCTGATTCTGAAAATTTAAAATGGCTTTTCATATCAGAAAGTTTGCCAACCTCTGGTATAGAGCTGGGTATCACCATTGATTTCCTGAATCGATTCGATTTTGATTCAGGGGGTCCCGATTCCATTCGATTTCTGATTCGATTCGATCCCATAGCGATTCGACCGGAGATTTTTCAGTTACAATACCAGTTTTTGGCAGTATGTGAAAGAGATTCTCAGAGAACTAACAGTGTAACATTTACAAGGAATTATTTTTTAAAAAAGAATAAATTCACAACAGGAATAAAACTGAATATTTTAAAACTAAATGTTGTTTCTACAGCAGCAACAGTAATATTAAAACAGCAAAGTCACAACATAAACTTAGCATCTCACTGGAAACAAATTTAAAATGTCAGTAAAATAAATTATATTCCTGACATCACAATACTGAGTGAAGTTTGGAAAGAATAAAGAACACAGACATCAGTCAGCATCAGTCCTGCTGTCCTCTCTGCTGCTGAGGAGAGTCACTGCCTATAGGTCACATGACCACCAGTAAGTTTTAAGATACAAGACAAGCTGAGCTAAACCATTTAACATAAACAGTTGTTGTTTCAGCTTGTTAGTAACAATTTGCTATTAGATTGAGAGCACTCTGGGCTTGTTTATAACATAATATTGGCGGCGGTGGATGAGAGACTACGGACAGAGCAGATTGAAATATCGCTTTTCTACATGTTTACATGTTGCTGATCAGCTGTATTGATAAAGTATTAACTTTTCCCTTGAGAAGGTTTTATTGCACTCACAGTAACAAGCGTAGTTGTCATCAGCTCACGTTGTCTTCACCTCTCTGTGTTTGTGTGTGTCTGTGCGTAAAAGTGGCGCAGCAGCCAGGACGTACAGACAGCAGGAGGAGACGCAGCAGCGTGATAATAAATTACACCCAAATGTACAAAACCAAGCTAACTGAGCAAGGCACCGAACCCCCCAACCGCTCTGAGCGCCTGTCATGGGCAGCCCACTCTGACATCTCTCCACTTAGTGCATGTATAGGTCCTGTTTGTGCATGTGTGTGTTCGGACCTGTGTGTAATTGACAAACAGAGTGAAAAAATTGAATTTCCCCTCGGGGATTAATAAAGTATATAAAATTTAAAAAAAAAAAAAATTTAAATTAACAGCTAACAGTTACAGATAAAAGAGCAGGTGACGTCAGAGGTTCTCAAAACTATGCTGTGGCTCGTTTTACTACTGGCGAGATTAACAGGGTTAAAGCTTCACACATCTGTGGGAAAAAGTGTATATCTAAAGATCGATCTCGGACTTTACGAATCAATATCGGGTCATTCCAGTGAAGATCGATTTGAATCGGATGTATTGATTATTTTAACCCAGCCCTACTCTGGTATATACCATAAAATCACTGTGTGAATCAATTAGCAAAACATGATAAATCTACAATTACAAAAAATCTACGACTATAATCTAACAGCACCTTAAAGGAGTCCAAAACACTTAATTTGCACCCATGCCCACACACACTGATGACAGCAGTGCTGCCACACAGGGACCTGGTCTGCTCATTAGGACTGGGTGGGGTTCAGTGTCTTGTCAGTAATTAAATCACCAACCCTCAGTGGTTAAATACACACATCACCAGCTCCTGAGGAAACCACATCCTTTAACTGTTAAATGCTCTACTATGTTCACCAACTGGTTGGGTCGCAACAGTATGACATTTCCATTGTTAGTTCATCAGTTACAATGACCCTTAAAGAAATTAAAACACAGACTTTATTGGTTGAAGAACTATTTTATCATAAGCTAAACTCCTTTTTTTAATTTGAGCTCGATTGAGAGCACACAGCTGCCAGTCATTCCTCCTCTAATCATAGCCAATGGGGCTAGTTGAAAGACGCACCACACCTAATACAACTCTTCACCATTCACCACCATCAGCTCAACATGCTGAAGTCGTTCATCTTGTAGGTAGAGCAACATGTCCCAAGGCACGTATGAAACACTAGAGACGAGCCAAGATTAGCAACAGAGAGTAGATATTGTGAGGTTGACTGGATCACATTACCATAACACGAGAATGTGTTTCACAAGCTGATGCAAGGCCAATAACAACCTATTTACAATATATTATGATGACAGCTGGGACAGTGAGTAAACACTTCAAATAATGACGAGTCAACCAATTAAGAATCTGTATCTTATGATCCATCCTGTGACCACAGTTGATGTTTGAATACACATCGATGGAACATTTGTGTGCCGTTATATTTAGGCTGCATGCACCTTACATGCCTCTATGGATTCTGAACAAACTGTTAAGGCACAGTGAAGCAAAACTGGAATTTAAAGTCACCTTCTTGAAGAGGACAACGCTGTCCTTGGACACCTCAAACTTGGAGAAAACAGCATCGTCTGCGGTCATGGCGAAGGGAATGTCATCTGTGGCTTCAGCTGCTTTTTCGTAGGCCTTGGCGCCATCAGATTCAGCATCCTACAGGCACATGAAAACATTCTGTAAGACAAAGAACTGTGCAAGTGATCCCAAATGATCACTTTTTTTTAACATTTATTTTAGATGCTTTGAAAGCAACGAAGCAGAATGATGAAGATGATGCCAGAAAACCTATATCTGAGTTATATCGAAATAATGAAGTTCATAGGAAGATATTGCAGGGTTTTTCCTGCACCGAGAACAAGGTTGTCAAATTTTGTGCCATCTCATGCTTTGTCATTTGTAACTGCTATTGTGGCATTATGCCAATGTGCTGGCAACTGCCAACGAGGAAGAGGAGAGCCATCTATTTTTTGGCTGGACCACAGCAAAGAGGGGGATAGCCCAGTGTGCCAAAGTGATTCTGTTGGAACTGTCTTTGCCACCACAGCCAAAACAAAACTGACTGAAGAAAACAAAAAGTCCTTCTCCCTGCTGCTCGATGTCTCAATATACTATATATATGCCAGCTGGCATTCATAAAGCTGTTGCCAACAGCAGCCTGAAATTGAGAACATCACTCAGTGCGCTTCCACATATATGCCTGGGCGCCACCTGGTGCAGCGACTACAACATTTACATCAGCTAATTGTGGGGAAATAAAGTAGGTTTATTAATCAACTTTTTCCCTACTGTATCAAATACATCAGTTTAAACAGATATGTGTAGAACAGGGATGGTGAACTTGCTTAGCGTGGGGGCCACTGGAGGAGGCCGGGGGCCAGTTAATAATAATATTTATCATATAAAATGAAGAAACAAGGCAAATCCAGTCGCAGCAGCCACAGACAGGTCAGGTGTATGCAGGGGTGTTTCTAGGATTTGAGGACATGGGTGGCTCAGCCCCGACCCCAGATCCTCACCATGAAACTTTTTTTAATAAACAAGTTCTATTTTTTTAAAGGAGTTTTAATGCACTCTGGCACCTAATTTACATTCAAAATCCCAAAAAATCCCAGTGTGAATCAATTTATTTTCACGGTGAATTAGATAATGGTTGGCAGGCCACCCTGCACCCTATTGCAGATCAGATCTGAGTATCACTGGTGTAGAACATGATAGTTTGAATTAATGATTCAATTAGCTGAAATTGCCAGTCAAAGGCCTAGTATGTGTAATTTTTTTTCTAGCTGTTTTGCATTTACTGATAGAATTACTTGTCAAGTTCATTGGTTTTGTTCAACCTTTTAGAGTCGGAATGAAAAATGAACCCCATGTACATTACAACACATCTTATAAATATTGCTATTACAATACATCTGAGAACACGACTGCCACAAATACTGATAAAAGCACATAACTGAGAATAAGATGTAAAATAATCAAAGTACATTATAAAAACAGGATGGGCTGTTTTTTAAACTGTCTTGTAAAAGTGTGTGAGGGGCTACCTTAAAAACAATTATGTTTGAACATTTAATATCCAGGAATTCAAAATCTACACTCCACCACTGACTATGTGACAATCTGCCCAAAATGTATTAATAATTAATATTTTCTTCAATCATGCAATTATTAAAATTCCTAAAATACGTTACTTGTAAAAAATAAAAAAAAATAAATAAAAAAGTGTTTGTTTGAGCCAGTTTAAGGCATGGTGATAATTGTGCTCCTGAGGAAACAAAGCATCGCAGCTTGATGTCGGCAATGCCACACAATAGACAATCTAAGCGATATGGTGATTCATTTTGAGATATCATTCTGTATGTTTATTGAAACTCAACAGTATTACATCAACCATCCAAAAATCTGACCAGAAAGTTTAATCTAGCCTTTATTGAAATTGAAAATTGTATTAGTCAGACCTTCAGAGTTCAGACTCGTACCTTAAAGAATCCGATGACTGCCACCTCACTGTCAGCGATCAGAGATTCTGCCTCAGTGACTCCTGCCAGGGTGGCGACGGCTGGGCCTGTGCGTTTCTTCAGCCAGCTGACAATGTCATCTGCCTGCCTGCCAGCTGCAGCACAACACAACACAATAACTCAAGCAATTCTGTTTTCACAGACATCATGGGACTGATCAAAAGCCACTAGTCAAAGGCTAAACATTAACAATCTAAATAAAACATGGACAATGTGATCCATGTGATATTTGGGAAGCAGAACACATCCTACTCAGTATTTGAACAGACCCAGTTTGACAGATAGGGGTTTTACCTGATCTGCGTAAGGGAATTCGCACTGACTCTGCAGTGGTTAAACTAAATATGTGCAGGCACAGAGACACTGTTCATACATTTTCTGGTGTAAAAGTTTAAGCACATTTTGAAAGTGAAAACATAAAAGCTCTGCATGAAACTACCAGTTCTCAACTTCAGATGACAATACAGACCACCCTCATTTGTTTCACTTTCAAATTCAGACACCATGTTGTGTGATAAGTGAATTATAAAAACTAAAAATCAACTTTGTGAGGCTCAAAAAACATGACTACCTTTCTTTGGAGTAAGACTGTTGAAATTAACCTGGACTCAAGATAGACCTGACTGTCAGACTGAACTGGTGATGCAACATAGTAGCAATTTCCCTGAGAAACACAGTGTGATGCAGCACGTAGTCTTGGAGCGATGCTGGGAGGTTTGTGGTAGTGGTTTCCATAAAAACACCACTTCTCAACCTACTCTCCCTTCCTCTTGAAACCGAGCCTAGCCCAGGCCAGCAGAGAAGAGGCAACGTGAGGAACTGCACATATCTCCAGTGGCTCAGCGTCAGCATGAGTGGAACGTGCAGGGGGAAGCCCAACCCACATTCCGCCTCAGTCATGTCGCTGAAAGCTGATTGGCTGACCTACAGTTTATGCTGCTGTGCAGATCATATTACCAGGATAAAGAAAGTCGGAAGGGCTCGCCTCTAGGTGTCAGAATGGGTTCTTTATGCCACTTATAGAGTCTTTCACTACATTATATTATGAAATAATATTCACTCACTTTTTTATGACAAGAGTTACTCAAGATTACATCACTTTGTAAAAAAAAAATAAAAATCTCCCATTCATTAAGTTGCAGGGAAAAAAAACAATAAGTTGCACAGTGGGAGAAAAATACACTAAACATTTTTTTAAATGGCTGTATGAATAAATTCAAATACAGAAAGTTATATGATGTAATTTGGGAGAATAAGAACATCATAAACATCCAAATCTAACTTGAGTAAAGAAAACACCTCATCAGCAGACACCACTATATAAATGGAGTTTAAGAGGAACACCACCTAAATAAGGAATTCCAAAAGGTTATATTCATGGCCAAGGACATTTCAATCAATATTTGTGAACATGACCTACTCTCTGTCAAAGCCAGAAACTAGATCTGCTCTATAGGCAGTGAATGGGAGACTGATTTTGTGGACATACAGAATGTTTTCTTTTCTGTACTTAAATGAGCTTTATTCTATTATGGGGTTCTCAGTTATGAAACAGAAAATGTTCCCATATATCAGAACATTTCCCTGCATGCAGTCAGTGTAATCTAGAACATTTTTCACCATTCATTGTCTATGGAGAAGCTCCAGACTCTACACCCAATAACATCACAAATTTGAGTTTTTGCAATTGCGTTTTTGGATTTGGGAGAGCGTTGTTCAGGTTTACAAATATTGTTGGACTGTCTTAGGCCATGTAGGTATGGATGGGCATGTATGAACTTTGAAAATCGGCTAACTTCCCCTTTATTTCCAGCCATTGCCTCAAACTTCTAGGTAATCTGTCTCGTGCAAGAGTCTGTAGGAAAAAAAAAAAATCACAATAAGGCTCACCAGAGTACTCTTTGGGTGACTCCTTCTCTCCGCCCTTAAAGAACTTGATGGTGGGATACCCCCGGACGCCATACTCTTGAGCCAGTTCTGTCTCCTCCGTAGCATCCACCTTACCCAGGCGGACTTCTGAACCCTCTGACTTCAGCATGCCGGCAGCCTTGGCGTACTCCGGAGCCAGGGCCTTGCAGTGACCACACCATGGGGCATCTGCAGGAGTGTCAGGAAGACATTTAGCAGGAAACCCACCAAATATAGACATTTGCATTGTTTTAGATAAGAAAATCTGATCAGACAGGGTGCTTATTTTTGGCACAAAAAGTTTTTGTCTTAACTTATACCATTGGAAGACAACAGGTATATAAAACATGCAACGTGGCAAATATGGAGCTCCAATTAGCTGCTGTCATTAATAATCACACTGAATGATTTTTCTGATGATCAGCCATGGCCAACTATTTCGATAAATGTTTACTTGTTACCAAACATTTTTCAGCTATGCTACTTCAGTGTGAGGATTTGCTGCTTTTCTCCATTGTATTTAATTGCAACTGACATGGAAAACTTTATTTACATAGCATTTTCATAAAGGGATGAAGTGTACAGTGTTTTATAAGAGAGATGCTAGTCAGAAAAAACAAGTTTTGGGATCTTTGGGACTCAGAACTTTTGATCAGCATTTTATATTTTGACTGTTCATAAACTAAACTTTCTTTACAACTTTTGGGAAAGTGTAACCTTTTTGAAAGGACTAGTCTGAACTTTAAAATAACTCGTGTGGTGATTAGTGGCAGGAGCAAACTACCATCAAATGCAGCATAATCTAATTGCTACTGTGCTTTCACATGTTAATTTGTAAGCCATGGTATTAAACCGTACATATAAAAGCCTGGACACAAATTCCAAGCAGATAATCACCTTATCAGAAATGACACGTCAAATAAAATGACCTGCATTGCATCACCTTAGATTCTTGACAAACAACAAAACTTCCTTGTTCCAGTGCAGCCAATATAAACGCACAGATGAACTTTTGTTAAGTACACGTCAACCTAGCTCCACATCCCCACTGAGATCCCGCCCAGTGACAAATACGTGGGTGAAAAGAAAAGCCTTCATCCCTCCCATCCCGAGCTCATTGGAGAAACTTGCCCTCGGCCATCTCTGACTGGTCCACTGATTTGTCACACAGGATGTGAACAGGTCAACAATGTCACAAAAGTAAAGCGGGATGGGCCTTCAGGATATGGAGAAGAGGCTGAATAGAGCCTGTGCTGTGACACGCAAACTTATGGTTTTATTAGAGAGAAATACAGTAACAGAGGCATCCGGGCTGCACAAGCACTGAAACTTACAGTGTGAAACCACGGCAGGCAATCGAAACGTTATGGCCTTGCACTTAAATGATACTCATTTCGCTTCTGGCTGATTGAGGCGATAATGGTTATGTTATTAGAGCATTATCCCGACAGCAGTAGTGATAGTGCACGGCGGCACTGCCGACTTTTTAAAACGCAATAAGGTGCGCTGTTTTTAGCCATCTATAACACCATGGGGTTACAACGTTAGCTAAGTTAAAGCAAACATATGGCTAAACAGAAGTTGCAAATGCATAAACTTAGCATTAAAACAAGTTGCGGGTTGACGTTAATGCGTTGTGCTAAGTTTCGTATCCTCATCAGACTCCGTTCACACTTTGAGGATACTCGGCGCTAGGTAACGTGAGTCAAATTTAATGGAAATGAGTCTGACAAAGAGAAAACGCAGTCTGATAAACAATGCCCCGTCATTTTTATACTACTCGAACAACAGTGAAATAGCTGCTGTGAAAATAAGTGCAATATATTCACGCATGGATGCAAAATTAAACACGACATCAGTAAGTTAGCCGCTAACCGCAGCAACTTGTCAGAAGTGTCAAAGTTTAATGCTAACATTAACCCAGGCTGAATCAAGCTAACGTTAGCTAGCCGGGCAGCCGCTGAGCCTGCCGAAGACGGCTAGTGCTAGCTGGAGAGATTTTGTAGCTACGGTTTACTTACAGAATTCAACCAGGAGGTTAGGGTGAGCTTGGAGAGCCTCGTCGAAGTTACTTTTCTTCAGCACCAGGACATCTTCTTCCTCACTGATCTCGGCTCTGCTGGCCACAGCCAGTGTGCAGATGAGCAGAAACTTGAACATAGTTGCCGTCGAGTATTCTTCCTGGTGGAGAGACGAGAGCTGCAGACACGCTCGGTTACGGTTTAGCTGTGAAATTGGCCTTAGTTTTGGTCTTTTTCCTTGTTTAAGGTTGGGAGAGTAGCTGGTATTTTGTGTCTACCGCTACTAACGTGGCACCGCACGCAGAAACCGGAGGGGTCAGCCGTAGTGCGCATGCGCATTTATCAGGCCGAAAGCAGTTCGTGTTGAAATGTGACTGGACCGCAGCGGGCTGTACCTGGAAGTGAATAAGCGGCGCTCCCTGCTCCGTGATGGCATGCCTACACATCAGCCCTGACTGATAACACACTGGGATCCTCAGCAACTGAATGGAAAGCATGTGTTTTTTAAGCACCCAGACTATTTAAACCGACAAAGTCATCTACATCTAAACAGTTTAAATCATATTGTCGCGACATCATGCAGTGTTTTTTTGGGCGGGTTTATTCAAATGTGTTAAAAACTATAAGTTCCACAAGTGAAATATGTAAACTGTTTTGTAACTTGGGTATTTACAATATTTGTTTCGGACTCTGGGCTGTGTATGAGTGTAGCATGTGCATGTAACTGTGACTGATGCAACAGTATGGCAGATGGTGTTTAGAAAAGTGCTTTTGTGTTTGCAAAGGGGAAAGGCCAAAGTCTGAATGATGAGTAACACTTACACTGTGTCATGTGAGGTTTTTACCAGCAGCCCTGCTTACACTCCAGAGGTGTATCATACGTAGCTTAATTACTGATATTCTGGTGAGGTTAGGGTTAAAACAAAAAACCGTTTTCTCATTTACCTCTGGTGGTGTAGGGAGCCTTGTAAGGATCACAATGGTATTTTTTTCTGAACTACTTTTGCTTTAAATTTACTCACAATACATTTTGTGTTCCCCCAATCCATCCATGTGTTGGTGATTTCCAGTTACAAAGCACAGCTAGTTTAGGGAAATGTCAAACAGACACAGTACAGAAAGGGGAGATAATGTGACACTTGACATGTTGCGTTTATCGCTCATTTGTGCTTTAAAAAGACCAACCTGCCTCAGTGTAGGCCATGGGTAGGAATCTTGCTGCTCTGGAGCCACATGTGGCTCTTTAGACCCTTTTCAGTGGCTCCCAGTGGCTCCTCCTGTGCTCTTTGCACGCACAATGTTCCTGCAGCATCTGTAAGTGGATTATCAAAGCCATGGGAGCTGTGGGAGATGCAAACATTATTATTATGTTTTGATTTATAAAGACACATAAAAGTGGGATACAGTCTGGTATCTGTCTCTGGAGCCACATGCGGCTCTGCAGTCCCTCTCCAGTGGCTCCCTGTGGCTTTGACAAAAAAAAATCTTAATGGAAATGAATAATGGTCTTTTTTTAACTTTTTAATTTCCATTTATCATTGTTGTAGGCCTAAAGAAATTCTCACAACTGAAAAATGTGTAGTACAAACCAAAGTAACAAAGAAGAAAAAAAAAAGGTTTTAACATTTCATCAGCTAAAATGTGCATCATAAGTCTACAGCCTGGCACCTTTTTCCTCTAAATTTTGAACTGACCCTTCCTAGCAAAGCTGGCTCTGGAGTTTCTGAAGAAAAAGGAGAATTTAATAGTGCGTGGACAGATTTGTTTTCGTTTTCTGTTAACTCTAAATAGCCCACTGCAGAGTAGCCAGAGTAAAACATATTAATTAATGTTCATTTAGACCTGTTAGTAATGCTGGTTGGTTAATTTATACTTAATAGGCAGTGTTACCCTCTTTGTGGTTCAAATGTGTTTTGGACTACTATGGCTGCAGTTGTGATTGACTCTATGATGTCATGGATATGGCTATGGTAGCTGTACTGTGGTCAGGGATGGAGCACAAAATTCTGGACTCTGTACTGGCATTAGATGGGCCCTTCCTCGCACCCAAAGCTGTTCATTCTAGTATCCGTTGCTATATTTTGACTGCATGGTACAGCAAAAGTTGTACAAAGAATCTTGTATCTAGTACTCTGTACAACTTCAGGTGAGGTCAGCCAACACTAGACGGTGATGTTAAAGCCACTGACTGGACAGAAGGAATTGTCATTTTAATCATTTTTAAATAGCCAAGCTACCAATAATGGTGACCGCATTTTTTTTTTTATTCATTCGACCCAGATTTTTAAAATAAATTTCAAGAAAGTTGCTGTCATAAACTAGCAAACATACTGTAGGTTGCTACTTAGATGAAGTTAAAGAGAAGCTAGTTGAATCAAACATTAGTGTCTGGTCAGTATGTAGAGAAGGGGGGCATCCGCTGTTTGTCCACTTCATCTTGATATAAGAACTCCACAACGTACAAGTAAGTGTGGTTATGACACTGCAGGTTTTGAGGGCTTTCTGTAGCTGGTGTGGGTATAACATATGTATGTAAGTGAATGCAGAATTTGAGAAGCAGTTCAGCAGGTACAGTTGGGGCTCACATCCAGAAATATTGCAGAGCAGGTTCAACTGGTGCAGGAAGGAAATTGTCACTGAAAACACACACAAATAACCAGTGCATCCTAATGGTGTAAATCCTTCCTTCATAAAGTTTACAATGTTCAGTTATTATTGAAACCTTTTTAGAAAAGCTGCATGATATTTTGGAGGCTGCAGTTTGTGGTGCTGTTGAATTGTACTGCGTCACATTTACAGGTGTTTCTATCATTTTGTCCACCTCTCAATGCAATACAGTTCAACAGTAACACAAGCTGCAGCCTCCAAAAATGATCATTAAGTGTAAAAATCAGCAAGTTAATTCATCCGTACACCAATGGCGGAAAAAAAAGAGGAAGGAAATTATTTTTAAGGATAGCTAAAAGAGGGCAGAAAGTGCCAAATATCAAAATCATTTTCAGAAAGTACTCAAGTATTCAAGCTGTTTGTTAAGGGGCAGACTTAAATGCATGAAGGCCTATTGTTACAGTAACTATGTGACGATAGGCCTACATGGATAGTTTTCAGTACTGAAGTTTGCTTTTGTAAGTTACACTGTCAAGACAGATCAGAAAATAATCATCAAAATAGTCGCAGCAGTGGCAAAGATATCCTGACTTTCAGTCTCTACATGAGTCCATGATACACCATTAAAACACTCAGACAAAAGAGACTGACCACCTGGTTTACCCCTGATTTTGCAGTACTCTTTTAGTAGACGATGTCACCTTGATGATCCAACCAGCTGCTCAACGTTCAGACATTCAGATGAATGCACAACTGCAGTTAGAAGAACTCACAATTAATTCAGATACTAGATGAATGTAGAAGTTTTTACTCACACCTTGCTAAGTTCTGTGAGGCAGTCAATTCCATTAAAAAATGTCCCCAGGGATTAAATCTGACAGATGCTTATAATCAAATCTCAGTGATATCTGTTCAGACTGTGTGCTGTCACAGGCCATGTGTTTAAGTATGATTACTCAGGGACACCTATGGCAAACAGCAGTTAAGTGCGAGCAGCCACCTTTCTGTTTTTGGTTCAGTGCAGCCTTTAAGTGTTATACAAAGGTCCCACAATGAGTTACACACTTGACAGATATTATATAGGATATTAAAAATATTCAGTGTTTACATTGCAGATATAACATAGTCTTCAGTAAACTGCATGAAGATGGTGACTGACTGTTCTGGCCTCAGGGGCCAGTCTGTAAGATGTAGGGCGATCTATTGGCAGAAATGGGGTATATTCATAATTTATATGTGTAATTAGTGTATAATCATCTGGAACTAAGAATCATTGTGTTTTGTTAGCTTAGAATGAGCCCTTTATACATCAACCTTGTCCCCTAGAAATAATGCTTATATACATTTTCAAACAGCAAACAATTTTTGAGGGAAATGTAATGGCGAGGAAATTACTTTTTTTTAACATAATGACGAAATCTTGCTAATTATCGTACCTGTTAAGTGGCAAAAATGCTGACACTCAGCCAACACATTCTCACAAGTGAAAGTCAGTGGTTATTGGACCCATCCACCACCTGTCCCACTCAGACTTTTCGCACTCTTAACTTATGTTGTTGTCCTGCCGCCTTTCCCCCTGACACTGTCAGGCGCCATTACATAATGACGGCAACCAGCTGCGTATCATGCCGACATGAAAGGAGGGCTTTTTTCGTTGGTGACTGAAGCTGGAAGTCACTGCCCAACCACTGATATTTGACGACTGCAGAGTGAGACCGGGTTGCACTGAACGTATCAGCAAAATGTTTACCGAAAACCTATTTCAGTTGTTTTCCACCAAAAATATTTCTCAACCTTTTACCAAGATTATTTAAATAAATTAAATTATTAGAACACAGGGCTGCATGTATATACTGAGCAAATTCTCTTTTACAGAGCCTGCCATGTTGCACCACTATGTTTCTACAGAAGCCCTGAACAGACAAACCAAACACTGGCTCTTGATATGGCCTTTTGGGTTTTACATTGAAGTGATGGCCACTGTGGTTTCTACTACAAGCTTGTAAAGGGAGGGGTGAGCAGAGGTGTAGTCAGTTGGTTGCAGTCTGCAAACTCACCACTAGATGCCATTAAATCCTACACACTGCACCTTTAATAATTACTTCCTAACAAGTTCAGTAGTACTCCAGGTCAGGAGTATTTCTGTGTTACTGCAATCAGCTGCATTTTAAGAGAAAACGTGTTTCAATGATGGATATCTCATTTTGGCATGAAACTCTTTGGCCGTAACACACCAGGCAAGTTTTGGTCAGATTTCATTTGGGTGGGCTGCAAAATGAGACTGGTTCAGTTTCCTGGCAACAAGCTTTTCTGAATGACGCAATAATGTCAAGTCATATTAGTATTCACCCTCAGCTCCCTTAATTCAACACGCTAACTCTGGAGCTGCTATAAAATGTGATGTGATATGGCTGCCGTTGTCACGTGGATAAATTACAGTTGCTAGTATCATATTTATCTACAGTCTTTGTAAATGAGGTGTTCTGGAAATGACTGTAGTACTCTGCGGACTGGTGTTTGCTTTAACTAGATCCTGTCAATATTTCACAGAGGATAACAGATTTGGTGTGTGCTTATGCAGTAATAGTGCATGTACAAATACTGTTTGTAGCACCTTAATGTCCCAGTGCCAACTTCATGTTTTATTTCCAGCAAGGACAAAGAGACAAATGGCCTCCCTGCCTTTGTGAAATCACACGTGTCATAAACGCGTGGCACTCCTCAGTTTGACAGAGCAGCGTGCTGCAAGCTGACTGGTGGAAGCAGTTTAACGGCTTGTCACTTTTGCACATGGTTGGTGCAGATTCTTACATCAGTCACAGAACCAGAATATCCTTGTGTCAAAATACTTATAACACATCAATCATATAATGATATAAAGTCATTGATATTATGGAATGAATACAAATTGTAAATTTTGGATGTTCTTTTTACTTCTCTCAGTGCTACAGTAGTTTTCACCCTTTGCAGCCATACTACTCATATTAACTCACACAGTTTCTGCAAGACATGAAACAATAAAGCCTGTAAGTCTTTACAGGCTTTAGAGGCTTATCTTATCAAGGGCAGTTTTAAATGCAAATATTGTTCCCCCTAACAGCAGTTTAGCAAATTTCATCTCATTTGTTTTTATCACTTGTTAAACTGTTACATAATCAGGCAGGCCAACCCCAAACAGTCTGCCGATCGAGGTAAAAGCAGATGAAAGAAAAACAGTTAAAATAAAATTATATGTCAGCGTGCGTTTTAATGAGTAGAATTGGGTCTCTGGCATATGTTCTAATTTCAAAGTGTATGGAGGAGGGAATTTATTTACAAAGGGTCAAAACTCCAGCATGAGCTGTAGTATAAAGAGTGCACTTAATGTGACCTGATGAAAGCCACAAGCCAAAATGCATTGGACTCACAGTTAAATTGTTTTTGATAAGCGTTGCTCAAAAATGAACACAAATACATGAGTTGAGTAGAAGTGTGCCATACCATGTAGTGGAAATGCAGCAGACGCAACAACCGACTGACTGAGTGAACAGTCAGTTGAAATGCATCAAGAGGAACTAAAGAGTTAAAGGCCAAAACACACCGGCGGCGTCATTGACGCGAGTCAAGTGCCGCCCCCAACACACACAAAAAGCGTCGCGCTGCGGGGTATCAACCGGATTTCTATTGCACACTCCAATCCGCCAGGCTGGGAAGTACAAAATAGCGCTTTTTAAAGGGCGGTGACGCTGGAAAAATAGGACAATAGCGTGAAGTACCGCGGCGCGGCACGTCGATGCGCATCCAGCCGCCGCCGGTGTGGGTTTGTAAATAGAAAATAATGGGGGCGGCTGTTTTGACGCGCGTCTTACGCCGCCGGTGTGTTTTGGCCTTTAGACCACAATGATGCACTAGTTCTTTTAGGTGACAGAAGGACCAGACATTTAGACATTTATTTTTCAAGAGCAATGCGCAGTAGAGTAAGAAACTTTATATTATCTCCAACTTAACAAGCGACTAATTGAATTAGTGCAAAAGACCCAAAACAGCACTAATACTGCAGAGTATGAACCTGTACAAAATAGTAGAAGGGAAAGAGAAGCACTGCAGTCCTGGGGAACACAAATGAAATGTGATGTCATGCATTCACAATGACCTAATAATACATGTCACGTGATTAACTTAAAATTAGCCAAAGACAATGATTAGGCTAATTATTTTACAGTTTTTTCCTTTACACTTTAAACCTGGGGATAAAAATGTGTCTTATTTGAGGAAAAAATTACATTAAATAATATAGTTTACGTATTTAAAACAATACAAGCTCTTAAAGTATTTTGTTACAAATCAGATCTTATTTTTTGCTATCCAGCAAAATACAAATAACAAAATACTCAAAAGTAGCTAAATATGTATGTTAAACACATTTAATTGAAACACTGCCCATCTCTGGTGTTGCTGGAGGTCTGCTGATTAATGTCAGACACAGAATACAATAGATAGAAATAAAATATTACACAGAAAAATCCTGCATTTAGCATGAACAACGGTGACACTATTATCACCATTAGGTTTATATGGTGAACCTTGCATTTTGAGTCCAATATTCATTGTCATTTTAGCTCAGTTTTGGTCTCCACCAAGTCGTGAGGGAAATATCTCCCTCTTCACATGCTAAATGCTCCACTGTGTTCATCACTATGTTGCTAACTGCTGCTTGGCGCTGAGCAGGTAGTTAACAGTGAATGTTTAGAGTGTCATTTGTTTTGTTTTGTTTTTGCTAGAAAAACAGCCATCTGACATCGCTAGTTGCTAGACAGCGGTAAGACTGAACCAAAACAGTAACATAGCAGCAGAGCAGAAAACCAAAACACTGAGCTGAACGACACTGTAAAGCTCCATGAGGCTAAGGGGAGCCCAGAGTGGACAAACCAAACACTGGGTCTAGATAGGGACATCTGCGTTTTCACATTTTTGCATTTTCGCAACAGCCACTGTAGTAAGAAGCCCTTCCATGGCAAACAGTATCAGAAAAACACACGTTTAAAATACCTGGTCCGCTTGTTTTGGAGAGGAAGAGACCTCTGTCGATAATTTGGCTCTCGCTAAAAAAAACCTGAATATCTGGATGCGAAATGAGATGAGCACACACAAGTTTCAGCTGGTTGCAATCTGTAATCCTCACCGCTAGACGCCACTAAATCTCTCTAAATCTTACACACTGGACCTTAAACTTTCATAATGACATAGTTCAATCACACACCAGAAGACATATTTATTCAGTATTCTAGTGTTGGTCTTTAGAGATATTCTATGAATGGAGAACATGTCTCTGTGGATTCAGAAGATTCATCAGCTCTGTGTTTGTTCCCACTGGGGATGAGCAAGTGGAGATTCTCAGCTGCACTGAAGCAGAAGGACATAAAAAGCTGGCAAACAGGAAATTTAACTGTTCATATGAATGACTGCAGCAGGAAGTTCAGTAATAAGTAGGATGAATTCAAAACACGAGGACAGAATGAAAGATGAGGACACGCTGATGGACGCACACGGCACTCAAGCTCATGTTTTGACCAAAATGTCAGGTCATTAAAACTTAATGGGATTTTAATAAGGATGTTGGCAGGGACAGACAGATAGGGAGAGAGAGATGAACATTCACCTTTAAATACATGTATTAGAAAAAAAAGTCCAGTTGCCATGCCAACACTACCATTGCAGGCCCCTGGAGTCCTTGGGGTTATTGAAGGCAGGACATTCAATTACACTGAACTCTGAATGTGACGTGAGTTTATAATAAACAATGCAGACGCTGATGTCATAGTGGAAATTAGCGGGTGCTGGCATATTTCAAAAGGATGTCATTGAAATGTATCTTTAAGAAGAACATTAAAATGGCAAACGTGTTATGAGCTGTTTCCAAAGCTGTAAAGCATGAGCTGTTTCTTGTTTAAAAAGAACACATCTGAGAGTCAAGTTTCTGACAGCACACCTTTCAACAACACATTAGAGTAACACATGAGGTTATAAATATACGGTACATACATCATGTGTTTTCACAAGTTAGATATGCATCTGATGAAAATGAGATGCATAGTACTTGTACAGTACCATTTGAATCATAAGAACCATCAACTCATTACCAAGGAACTTCCTGTGTCCCAGGGCCATATTGCACTTTACTGATGTGTATCTGTTGGCCTCTTCCACTTTCTGCTCTACGTTTGCTCAATGGCCTTGCGTAAATAACAGTGACACGACAGCGTTAGATTGGTGTTACACCGTCTAATGTGGGTATTTGCTCATAAACTATGCATTAAGAGTAAATTGTGCATGTGTGTCTGAAAGAGAGAGACAGAGAGAGAAAACTTCAGATAACTGTTCAGGTAGGCAGCCAATTCTGTAAGTCTTACTTTAAAGCTGCATTAATACATTTTTTGTCCGCTCCATGGCTCCAGAACTAGCTGAAAACACAATACAGATATATTATGACAGTGTATTACATACAGTAGATGTTGGTCGGCACGCCCCCAGTTTGGAGAAGCAGGCTGGAGTCTGACATGGAAGCTCAGCAGTGTAATGCTGTAGAGGGGTCAGCAACAAAATGTATTTTAGTTTCCTAAATAAAGTCCCATCAAAACAACCAAACGACCAAACAAAAAAAATATATATTTAGAATATTTTCACTGCTTTAACTTAATGTCGGAGAGTGATTTCCAACAGAGAAATGAAGCCATTACATCACTCTTTTCAAAGCCAGACTCCATTGAGAAAACAGAGATTTAACATTGCTGAACACAGGAGCTGCTGGTCTACCACTGCCTCGATCAGTTCTTTTGTATGTGTTATTGTGTGACTTTGGTGAGTCCAAACTAATCCTTTTAAATGCCAAAGTCACACAATAACTCAAACTAACTAACTGACCGAAGCAGCAATAGTCCAGCAGTTTCTGTGTTCAGCAAGATAAAATTACCGTTTTTGTCAGTGGAGTCTGGTGGCTAAACGAGAGCACAGATGGGGAACTGAAACCAATAATGGCTTTCCCATCTGAAAGGGCTGTCTGACAGAAAGTTAGAGCAGTGAAAATACACTCAATATAGGTACACTTCAACTGATATTGATTGTTTTAGGTGGCTAAAAAACGTTTTGTTGCTGACCCCTATCCACAGCCTTACATTGCTTGGCTTTTGACTGGCACTCCAGCCTGCTTCTCCAAACTGAGAGCGTGCTGACCGCCATTTACTGTGTGTAATACACTCACCATGGATAGGTACCCTAAACAAGCCCATTTCAAAGAATCCGACCTATCCCTTTAACTTTGCCTTCTTTGTTTTGCCTTCCTGGTTTTGACCTCTGCCCGTTCTCACATGATAAAGATTCTGGACCTTCCCTCAAGTTGTGCTTCTGGGTTTCTGTCTGCTCTGTGGCAGCCACTGTTACAGTATGAAAGCTGAGATATGGGCTGGGGAACCATAACGACAAGCTCCAAACATTAAAAGGCTTCATAGAGCTTAAAATGTGAGTGCTTATTCTTTGTGGGTTTGTCACTACAACTAAACCTTCACATTACCCAGGCATTTTATCCATGATTATAAAAAACTTGACTTGATGATGAATCTCACATAGGTTACACATGTTGTATATTTAGCACCTTGAGGAACAGTATATATAATCATTAGATGTGAGATCACTCCCACCAAATTTAATAGTAAGAAAGACAAACAGAAACATACAAGTGACCTGCCTTAGGAGGATGGGTTTAAATAAGCCGGGGTGTCCAAACTTTGTTTTTTAATGGGGGCCAGATACCTGGAGGCCAGCCGCTTCTCAAATTATTTAGGTTTTTAAAAAGAGAAAAAAGTCACATACAAATGAGACAAACCCAATTGTTTCATTTTTCAGAGATAATGTATTTAAGTTTCCGCTGCTCCTGAAAGCTGTGGCCCTCGCTGCTGATTTTACGCTTCTTTGCTGTGGCCATGTCTGCTACCTAGCAGGAACTGCCTGATGCTTGGTAACTGTTTGTTTGCTTGTTTACTATCACTTCATGAAAACACATTAGTTCCACCTGCATAGGTCCTACTTGGGGCTACAAACTGTGTGACAGTCCTGCCATTGTTAGGTGAAAAGAAAAAATGCAAAATGATCTTGCATGATTAACCATTATTGTGTGGTGGGCCACATATAGATTTTGAATGACAAGCCGATGGCTGTTTACAATTTTTCCCCCAGGCTGGATTTTGGTAGATGAACTGCCTGCTGTCATTCAAGGATGAGCTCTCCCCAAGCATCTTCTAACCGCTTCATCCTCTTGAGGGTCGCGGGGGGGCTGGAGCCTATTCCAGCTGACATCGGGTGAGAGGCAGGGTACACCCTGGACAGGTCGCCAGACTATCGCAAGGCTGACACATAGAGACAGACAACTACTCACGCTCACATTCACACCTACGGACAATTTAGAGTTATCAATTAACCTAGTCCCCAATCTGCATGTCTTTGGACTGTGGGAGGAAGCCGGAGTGCCCGGAGAGAACCCACGCTGACACGGGGAGAACATGCAAACTCTGCACAGAAGGGCTCCCACACCCGGGATCGAACCGGGAACCCTCTTGCTGTGAGGCGACAGTGCTGGCCACCACACCACCGTGCCCCCCCCCCCCCCAAACTTTCACAAAAAAAACAGACAACAAATATAATTATATATAATCATATTTACCAGGTCATCATTACAAGTTTGATGTAGTCATTAATTACACTGAATAATGAAGGGTTAAAGTTAAAATAGACTATAAAAAAAAAAGAAGAAGCTGCTAGTAGACATAGTTTCTGTGGATTATCTGGTATTAAGGTGGTTTATCTGTTGCATATGATGTCATTAAAATATGTTTCCTGGTCTTACTTTAGCATGATATATTTCTTCAAATACTGTCATTTCCTTATTTTTCAATGTAAAGTTCATGTAATATTATTAGAAGTAATTCTGTTTAACATCATGAAGTGAACCTCAGTGTACTGCCACAATATCCATCCATGTACCACAAGCACACACTGAAAACTGAGGGGGAAGAACTACTTGCTGAATATTATTGATACAATGGCTTCCCCTAGTGGTGATTACTAGGGAAATCACACAATTGAAATACACAGTACATTACATTACAGTGACTCAAACGCTTAACCTTTAGTGGCCAGAGTTCAGCTCACTGGTGGAAGAAGTACTCAGAGATTTGACTCAAGTGAAAGTGTCAATACCACTGTGTGAAAATACTATGTTACGAGTTAAAGACTCTTTCCCCACTTTTAAGAAAGGCCAGCTAGCTGTTTATTTCAAACTTGAGAGTTGAGCAATGCCCAAAACAACAAACAGAAGTTCACATGTTCAACCCTTAACTTCCCTAACAAAACAAAAACAAGCTTCTAACCCGAGCTCCTAAAATCCAAAACCAGAGAAAACATGGCAATGCCAAATAACAAGGGCTTCTCACTCCTATGACGGCTCAGCCTTAGTGATAGAATGAGGAGCACAGACATCCGGAGGGAGTTCAGAGTAGAGCCGCTGTTCCTACGCGCCAAAAGGAATCAGTTGAGGTGCTTCAGGCATCTGATCAGGATGCTTCCTGGGCGCCTCCTGTTAGAGGTTTTCCAAGCACTTCCCGCTGATATTAGGCGCCAAACAGACCCAGAACATGCTGGAGGGATCACATATCTTGTCTGGCTTGGGAACACCTTGTGATCCCCAAGGAGGAGCTGGAAAGCATCGCTGGGGAGAGGGACATCTGGGGTGCTTTGCTTGGCATGTTGCCCCCACGACCCAGCCCCGGATAAGGAGATGAAAATGGATGGACTTTTACTAAACTGCATTATAATGAGTATTACAAACTGATAGCACTACAAAGTAGTAGACCAGATTCAAACTGGTCAAATGGCTCCTTTACAACTAACAAAGTTACTTAATTGAAACACACCCGCTTGCCTGTGGCAGTACTTACACAACAATCTTATGAAACATACAGACTAGATGCTGGTTTTGTTGGCAGTGGTAGAGATGAAGCAGGGGGGAGCTTCTGTCAGATGGAGTTTAAAAAGACTGCTGTCATCCATTGGACCATCCAGAGCCTGCAATCCCTTCGTGTGGACCAATCAGCAGGCACCACCTGTTTTCCATCACTTACTCACAGTCACACACATGCACTGAGGGAAGGAGAGAGAGATCTGACATATCACAACCTAAAGAGACAGGCACATCAATACAAAGTAACTCAGGGGTCATTACACCTGCTTTCAAAATGTCACTCAAGTACAAAAGAATTAACAGAATAAATGTACTTTGTTGAATTCCACCACTGGTTAAATTCACAAAACAAACTCACTACTGAAGACATAGAGAGGGAGTCAGCAGGCCACCTCTCGACCAGCTAGGTTCACAGTAAAAACAAAACAAAACATAATTCAAAATTAAAAGTGGGAGAGGAGAGGGAGAACAAGCACAGATATTTCAACGAGCTATACAACAGTATAAGCTAAAAGTAAGAAGTTGCCAACATGGCTAAACAGCAGCACACATTGTGCGTTTGTTTAGGGAGTGTCACAACACTGTAAAACAAATACCCTTGGTTGGGAAGGGAACAACCAGACCCCCCCATGACCTTGATAGGGACACCAGATCAAATAGCAACGTATCACCACAAGTTAATGTGTCATTATGGCCTATGAACCAACTTCAGACACTTACTATGCCAATTAAGAAAGGTAATGAACAAATGAATATATATATGAAAAATAATTAAACATAACAGCTTGTCATGGTAAATGCGGTATCATAGTGTAGTCCCATCTGTTTGTTTCTTATTCAAGAGTGACATGATTTGACTCAATGAACCTGTGTGATCACTGCCCAGATCTTGCACAACAGAAGCTGCTTGTTCCGTGGATACCAGCTCCAGATCATCTTTTAGCCAACTATCTATAAGAAATTGTATTTTTGAAGCAGTTTCTTGATTCAATATTATTGATACAATGGTGCCCCCTAGTGGTGAATAGTAAGGACCTCACTCTATTGAAACATACTGTAGGCTACATTACAGACTGCATTTTTACTTAAGTAAAAGTAATGATTCGATAGTGTAAAAATACTAAATTAATCTACACACAACTGGCTCTCTTCAACATCTACCGCATCTGGCTGGACAGGCTGTGACATCACTGAACAGAGAGGGTGCACAGAGCAGCTCCTTTCATCAACAGACCATTTCTTCTTCCCATCATGTGTGATTCAGCAGTGGAATGTCTTCTGTTTAACTTCTTTTTTTTTTTTTTGCATGACTGAGAGAACCAAGCAGGAATTTATATGTCATTCTTATATATATGGAAAAACAAATCAGATCAAATCAAAGGAGCATAGTTATATAACACACTTGAAGAGGGATATTTATGACTATGAAACCTTAAAGGAATAAACTATTCCTTCACAGCATCATACCAAAATGATTCCATAACCAACACTGGTTCTCAGCAAGATTACTCAGAAGCTTCCACTCTATTTGAAAAAGGGCTCTTTCCATATGTACAGTAAAAAAGTCATCCATTTTATCCAGCTGAAAATGGTATATTTTCCTTGATGTCAGCTCTCATGGAAGATGCTATTGCAAAATGGCTGCAGTACTAATATCATCCACCAAATAAACTAGATAACATATTACAACAAATGTTGGTTTAATAGCAGTCTGTTGAAAGAGGATTGTCCCTATGTAAATAAAAAAATAATACAAATACTATATTTGTAAATTACTTAATAGATGCTAACAGTAAGATTATGATCTTCCATATGGTCCAGTATGTACACCACCGGAATATAATAAAATAATTGTATCAATAACCAATGTTTAGAAAAATGCTATAGCTAAAAAAGACATTAACTAGTATGCTGCCCATATACTAGAGACCAGTCATGGATGATTGGAAGTAAAATTAATTAAAAAAAAAATATATATATATATTATATGTTAATTGAGACAAAGTCCAGAGGTGGCTAATGATCCACAATGATAAATACACATTTAACTTAAAAACAGTAATTTTCGGGGACTTGAGTAGCAGCAAATCAGAGATTAGTAACATTGTGATATTGTTTAGCATACCATTTATGATAAAACCGAAAATAACCACGCAGCTTAACCTTTCAGAATTCAAAACGTATCTTAAAACACAGTATATGATAAAAAAAAAAAAGATTAGTGTCTAAAAGAAAACTACAAACCCTAAGATTACTTAAAGGATGGGAACGACTAAACCTTGGGTAAGGATGGGAATAGACAGCCCCAATTCGGTACTGACCCTGTGCCCACTGGATCAGATTTGGCCCTGTCGGAACCATATTATGCTGATGAAGAATTACTTATCATATATTTATATGACTATTCCCTTTCATTATTATTGCAATCATTATAACTATTGATATTATCATTAACTTACCTAAACTTTATGCTGTTACTTGTTTTGCCCATTCACCTACCTCTATTAACACACATTTGTGTGTGTGTGTGTGTGTGTGTGTGTGTGTGTGTGTGTGTCAGCATGTGTTTGCCCATTTTATGTATTACATCATTTGTGGAGATGTGTGTATGTGTGTCTATGTATTGTATATGTGCATATGTTATGGTACTTGTTTGGAGGAATTGGTTAACATGCTAATGGTGAGTCTGAGGGAGGCTTAGCCATGACTATGTGACCCCCAGATATGCATGATATGTATATGTGCACCGTGCTGTGTGTTGCTATATGTTGTTTATGTGTTATTTGTCTTAGTAAAAAAAAACACACAAAAAACGATGATGTTAGTGATGACGGACTATGATGACAGTTTTCCTGCTTATCAGATTTATTTATTTATTTGAAGCTGTAATATAATACCCGCTGTCACACACAAGAAAAACACACCCAACAGCAAACACAGTAAGGTTATGTGGCATGCCTTTATTGATATGAAACAGTATTTACAGCTAACTTAACAGTCGGTGATTTCACAGATCGGAAAGAGAGAATGTGCTTGGCAGTGTGGATAAGAGATGGGTGTGGGAATGGAAACAAAGCAGTGAGCGAAGAAAAGAAGGCGGTGATCACTAATCCAGTGGCACCGGCAGGTCCTGGTGGTTATTGACCTCTAGATGGTAGTGATTGATCTCAGGCTGTTCACTGTTGAGCTCAGCGTACTCAACTGAACCCTGCTGACACACAAAGCAGAGCCATTAAACACTGTCGTAGCTGATTCATTTATTACCTGATCGTTAAACACAAAGCAGTTAAGACTAAAGTATACATCAGTGCCATTGCTTAGTATGAGTATTACTGTGATATTTAAAACCATTGCAGGATGAGGTTATAAAATCTATTTTGTGGCCTCTGGTAATATGTTAGCTAAACAATTACTCCTGCATGACTTCAGATCTGATTTTAAACTGTGTTTTCATCCATCTCCCTAACCACCTAAGTGCTAATCCCTATTTTTACTGGAGCAAAACCCAATAACACACTCCCAGAGGAGGCTCTGTTTTCCCCATAATACAAACTTCAGATTGTCTACTGAACATGAGTTTCCTGAGGAGCAGACAAACCATAATAAGACTACTGTCAGGCCAAACTGTGTTATCTGCCATCAAGAAGATACCCTGATGAAAGAATCAACTGTTTTTAGATCATGATGTCACATCCTTAGCTTATTATTTCACATTCCTCTCTTTAGCCGCCTCCAACACCATGTAGGGACAAACAGTGCGGTGAGGAGCAGCGGTGATTAAGGCATGCTGGGGGACAGTGTGCTGGCTGAGATGGGCTTGGAGGTAATTTGACTGGGCCACGGCGCTGATGTGATCGAGTGATAGGGAAGGAAGCCCCAGCCCAAATGCCTTTGTTCTTGTCTGGAAACTTTGACAGCCGTTTCCCTCTCATTCTGGATTAACGGTCTGCAAAGGATCGCTGTGAGCAAGAGGCAGCCGGTGCAGAGACACAGCAATGATTTCAGTCATTTACAAGGAACATACATGAGTAATGCTACTGTATAAACATCATTAAATAAGTCATTGTTCAATATAATGGTGAAGAACAGTTGTGGGACCACTTTACATGTGTGACTTAACAGTAAATTAAGTTTGGTCAAACTCACTTACCATATGAGCTTAGTTATAGATGTAATGTAATGGAAGTAAATGGAGGCTTTAAAACACTTTAGCATTATGACATTTATCCATAATCAGTGAGATTGTACTGTATACAGGTGTTATGTAACAAAAACAAACTAATAAACTAAACTAATAGTTATCACCATGGAACTTCCCAAGCTGATTACTTACATTAAGACAACTGTTTTATTGTATGACAATTTTTCTGAAACTGTATGTTTGAATATGCAAATGATATATTATCTAATAAAATATATGCTAATCTGCACATATTTCCAAAACAGAAATCTGATCACTGGATAAAGCTAGGTTCATATATTCTTTTTGTTGCCCTGTTATAGTGAAAGATTTTTACTGAGGGCTTTATGGATGTCTCTTTTTATCACTCCATAAAGCAGAAAGTACTGTCAACACTCTTTAAAAAAAAATAAATAAATAAAAAACTTTTCACCAACTTTTTATGTGAAAAGTTGGGGCAGCAGTAGTTCAGTCCATAGGGACTTGTGTTGGGAACCAGAAGGTCCCTGGCTCAAGACCCCATCCAGACCAAACATGGAGTGTGGACTGGCAGCCAGAGAGGTGCCAGCCCACCCCCTGGGCACCTGTGCACATGTGTCTATTTCAGGCCTGTGCGTATATGACAAGAGTTGAAAAAATTGAATTTCCCCTTTGGGTTTGATAAAGTATATCTTCTTCTTCTAAAATATTCTTTAACTCAGGCTATGGATGATATATGAACAAACCCCTCTGCAAACCTTCCGAATATAGAGAGGAATACAATTGGAAAGTTTGGTATATTTAAGTGCTTCTGAAGAGGAAATTTCTGGCTCAGAGTTTGAGATAAAAAAAACAAACTCATTTTAAGAAAACAGCCATGAAAGATATGCACTGTAAAATTCCACACGTTTAGACAAAAACTAAGACACTAGGGTAAAAACTAATTAACAGCATCACAATGAAACTTCCCCAGTTCCCCAACTGTTTTATTGTATGACAATTTTTCTGAAACTGTATGTTTAAATATGCAAATGATGTATTATCTAACAAAATATATGCTAATTTGCACATATTTCCAAAACAGAAATCTGATCACTGGATAAATCAGGTTTAAAATTCTTGTTTCATGTTGTTTTCATATTAGAGTCAAAGGTTTTTACAAAGGGGATTTAGAGTATCACTTGTGAAGTGTCAACAGCCATAAAAAAAAAAACCATTTTCACCATGTTTATAGGAATACAATCTTGTATAAATCAGGCTATGGATGACATATGAATAAACAGCTCTGTACAAACCTTCAGAATATAGGGAGGCTTTTGCTGTATTTAAGTGCTATTGAAGTACAGATTTCTGGCTCAGATTAAATCCATTTTGAGAAAATGATTTGTATTGTAAAATTCCATATATTTTTAGACTCAAAATTAGATATTACAGATGAATAGGGTAAAAACTTTAATTAATAAATATCTCAATGAAACCCCAGTTGATTACTCACATTAGAACAATTATTTTTTGTATTACAAAAATGTTATGTTGTATTTAATTATGCACATGAGGCACTGTCTAATATAATATGCACTTTTTGTATAAATTCCAGAACAGAAATGTGAACCAAAATAAACACCTATAAACACATCTTTTTTGGGGGGGGGGGGGGGGACAGGGACAGGGACATTTTCTTTTCACTAGTTTGGAGGAAGACTAAAAACTAGCCCAAAATCTTTAGAATTGACTTGCAAAATCCACCTGGCCACACCCAGTTGGTGAAGCGCAGGTGCGCTGCGCCCCCGCCTCGCCCGGTCTGCGAAACTAGAGCCCATTATGTTTATCTGGTCTGTACGACATCTATTGCACGTCTGTCCGTCCTGGAAGAGGGATCCCTCCTCAGTTGCTCTTCCTGAGCTTTCTACCATTTTTTTCCCCGTTAAAGTTTTTTTGGGGGGAGTTTTTCCTTATCTGCTGTGAGGGTCCAAAGGACAGAGGGATGTTGTATGCTGTAAAGCCCTGTGAGGCATGTGATATGGGCTTTATAAATAAAACTGAAATGAACTGAACTAAATTGAGCTGAGTTTGAGATATCAATACAGTGGATATGAGATCGTTTTTTGTTTTTTTGTTTTTATTCATAAAGAGTCAATGAGAAAAGTCACAGCGGCCATCTACAACATGTAAGGCAGATCTGACATGTGAACTGTTTTAATAGAAACTCTAAGAGATTGAAATCAAGTGTCTTCAAGAAATCCTGTTTATTATGGATATCAAATAAAGTATGTGAACTTTTGATTTTGTTTTCTGAAAAAATAAAACTGCCTACAATTGTGTAACTATAATATATATATATATATATATATATACATACAGCATATGAATTATATATGTAGTGTAAACAGGCTTCAAGTTTTAGTCAAGCAAAAAGAAAATAAAGATATATAATGATAATTATAAGAAGAACTTGTTTGATTGTGCAGCTGATTACTCACATAGTCATGATGATCAGCAGCACCTAAAGGAAAAAACATCACAGGTTAAATGTGTGTTGGGTGTGTATCCTGCTCACTCACTTGCTCACCTCAGAGTTATTCATTAGTCATATGACGTGGCTGAGCTTGCTGACTCACTTGTTCTTCCTCTGTAGAGGCCCTTTGTTTCAGCCATAGACTGTATTCATCATGACCTGTCCCTGTCATCTGATTCAGTATTTAAAATATTCCCTTACAGATGCTTCTATCCACAGTTTGGGATTATTTTGTCACTCTTGAACAGGAAACATTAGGACTCCGATGGACTGCTTGATAGACACATCCAGCAACTGGCTGCTGTTTTAATAACAGGAAGTTCCTGCCAGCAGTAACAGGATATGGTCACAGTTCTGTAGCTGGCTTGGGTAAACTTTCTTTCCAAATATCTGTCTCTTTAGCTGGCAAATGCTCCACTTTGTTACCTAGCTAGTTGCTAACTATATGGGCAGATAGTGGACGGTGGGTTTATCACCTGCCTGCTATGGTGACAAACGAGGCTGATGAAAGAAGTGTGAATGAACCAAGACAGTAAAGTTATGGGCTGGAAATCCAAAACAATAAGTTGGAAGAAGCTAAAAGGCTTCGCAGGGCTGTAGGGAAATGCAGAGTTGGTGATGATTTCGGTTTGTCACTATGAGCAGCCCCTTTCACAATTGCACTTGATCATTTACTCCATTGTTGATATAAAAACAGTCATCAGTGCAGCTTTTAACATGTTAAACTCACCATGTGGAGAGTTTTGGAGCTCGCTGTACACTGTGTCTGTGCCTTTTCTCAGGGGGACTGTTAATGTAAGAAGCAACACATTAGTGTGACTAAACATCAAAAGACAAAGTTTGGCAGATACTGTCTGTTTGATTTATCATTAGCAGAAATCTAAAAGAAGACGGGTTGTGTCACACTCTGTAACTGCCATCTTCCATGCCTGTTGGGACCTTGAGCACGGGACCATAACGAAGAAGGAGCCAGTATCAGCAACCAGCCTGGCAATTAGCTCAACCCTTCCTGTTTATAACTTCTGTGGTGATTCTGGAAATCCCAGCAGTTCACCTCACAGTTACAGCAACTTGGAGATGTATTAATTATGGGTAATTAGGCCCCTCCCAGGAAGTGTTGGTCTGTATTATCGACTGTAAAGGAATGTGGGCAAAATAGAGAAAAATGGTTTTGGCGGGGAGATTTAATACAGACGGACAGAGAGTTATAAAAATAATAGTTTGGAGGGTAAGAAACAAAACAGGCAGAAAAAAGACAGGCTGGGAGATGGACTCAGAACAATTTTTGTGTGTGTGTGTGTGTGTGTAATGTGTTTACCTCTGGCAGGATCCACTGGCCGGGGATGCACCACTTCAGTGTACTCCACATCAGGCTCGTTTGACCCCATGCTGCTCTCCTCGTCGCTGGCTGCACCGAAACACATGAACGTTGTAAACATGCTAAACCCTCTACATGACTTCATAAACCATTATAACAAGGGTACTGTTTTCTTTAGCATGTAAGTTCATTGTTGACCTTGAAAATGGACATATTGACAAAACAATCCCAATTTGAGGTCCACTTACTGGCCTTTTCTGAGCTTTCAACCGTACCATTCATTCAAAAATGAAAACCAAATCATTCAAAAACATGTAATCTCTTTCCACTGCTATGCTGATGACACCCAGCTCTATCTTCCCCTCAAACCAAACGACCAATCCAAACTCACCAATATCTTCAACTGCATCAATGAAATAAAGTCCTGGATGGCAGTAAACGTCCTTCGACTAAATGAAGCTAAATCCGAAATCATTCTCTTTGGCCCCTCTGACAACATCAACCTGATATCCAACAGTCTTGGCAACCTGTCCACTCTTATCAAACCTCATGTCAAAAACTTCTGTGTCATTTTCGATTCTGCACTCACGTTTGATCAACAGGTCAGCTCAGTAGTCAAAGCCAGTTTTTTCCAACTTCGCACCATCTCAAAAATCAAACCATTCCTCAGTTTCAAGGACCTAGAAAAAGTCATCCATGCTTTCATTTCCACCTGCTTGGATTACTGCAACTCTCTTTACACTGGAATTAATCAGTCATCTCTCTCCTGTTAACATTTAGTGCAAAACGCTGCAGCCAGACTTTTGACAGGTACCCGAAAGAGAGACCACATCACCCCTGTCCTAGCCTCTCTCCACTGGCTGCCAGTGCAGTACCGTATTGATTTTAAACCTCTTTTATTCACATACAAAGCCCTGAATGGAGTGGCCCCCTCCTACATGACAGAACTTTTAACCCCATACTCCACCTCCAGATCCCTCAGGTCGGCTGACCTAGGGCTTTTAACATTCCCCCCTCTGTCAGACTTGCCCCCTCAATCGACTCTTTTAAATCAAGGCTAAAAACGTTCCTTTTTACTAAAGCTTTAGCGTCCTCCTGATGTTGCCTTTGTGTTTATTTGTGCTTTGATCTATGTTGGTTGCTGTTTTTAAATGTGCTTTATAAAAAAATTTGACTTGACTTGACATACTGTGCGGTTCCCAACTGGTCCAGCCACTGGTCCAGATTTCTCCTTAGTCATTAGTTCAAGGTCCACACAGTTTAATACATTAAGCGTCATGCTTGCATTTGGCCATGTCGTCGAGCTAGTTTGCTGTCTCTGTCAAGTAGCTGTCCATTGGCCACTCTCTCTCAACAGCTGGAAACGGCACTTAAAAATAAAACCTCTGCACCAGAAATTTACTGTACTTAAAAATAAAGTGTGTTTTTTCCAAACTTGAAATGTTAGCAACTCACTTGCGTTCTATTCAGAATATGCCCACGACCCACTTTTGGAACACAACCCACCAGTTGGAAACCACTGCTGTAGATAACTAGATAACTATTCTTTGAGGCGCAAGCAACAGACATCCCACTTATCCCACTATAAGAATGGTTCTTTTAGCCTCATTCAGTGAGTATAGCTGCCAGTCTGTGTAGACTTGAATCCGATTCAGTCACTTCTCATTTACTTAGAGTAGCAGGCAGCGTGAGCAGTACCATACAATAACAGCGAGAGGCAGGTGGGGAAAGTTGGGGATTTATGAACACGCAGACGTTCAACAATTTGACCTGGTACATCACAGATACTAAAACGACTCGTTCAAAAGTTTGTTTGTTCATTTCTGCCCATCGCTATTTTTAAGAGGTAGAGTTTACCCTCCATAACTGGTTCAGGAAGTTATTACACTTAAAGTGAGATATGTCACTTTTTAAAAAAAACAAATGAAACGACACATTCTGCATCTTACAAATGGAAAGTTAAATTCATAAGCTCATTTTAATACAATACATTCAGACAGTTTGCTGCTAGCCTTACTTGGTCTGATATGTCCAGTGGCTAATGTTAGCTAATGTTAGCACACCTTGGGTAGATATATTGCTGTGCAACTGAAATTAGTGAGTCAGTTTGTTGACATTATGACTGCAACTTTTACACTACATTTTAGTATTTACCATTAGCCCAAATGCGGACGTTGTTGCCACAGTGGCTGCTGTTCAGTAAAAGTTACATGGTAGGCTTTAAAGGTCCAATGTGTAGAATTTAGCAACAGCTAGCAGTCAAACTTTCCCATGTGCCAAGCGTGTAGGAGAGCGAAAACGTACATGGCCCTTATTAGAACCAGTTTTCGATTTGTCACTTCTGGGCTACTGTAGAAACAGCATGGTAGACTCTGTGAAAGAGGACCCTGTCCGTAAACAGCCCATTCTAAGGTAACAAAAACATAATTCTTAGTTTCAGGTAATTACCCACAAATGAAAACATTGTTATGAAAATGATATATTTAATTTCTATCCCCCTAAATTCTAAACACTGGACCTTTGAGAAAAAAAGTTAAAGTGAGGCTCAATTCTTAGTAAGTTCACCATGTTACATATACGTGCTTTCATTGAGCTTGACAAGCCCAGCTCACCTGCTTCAGGTGGTCGCTCGCTCCACACACTGACTGCTGCGTTGTCAACCCTCACTGTGAAACACATAGACACATCAGGTCATAAGAGGGGTTTTAATTACACTGTAAAAATTCTGCACTAATTAGAATAAAGAAATTTACCGTAATGGGTATAGGTAACAGGTTAACAGTAAAATGACACGTTACTGAGCCACCTGTATAAGAATCACCTGACATCTAGTAATTGTGTCTTATTCTTACAGGAACTTTCGAGTAAAAACACATATTCACTTTCATGCCGAGAGTTTTATTGTAAGATTGATACCACTCTTTAGTCTATTTGCTAAATATGAAGCTACTGCCAGCAACCAGTTAGCTTAGCTTAGAATTAGGACTGGAAACAACCCAACTCTGTACAATGTCAACTTTGATAATGTGTTTTATCTTGTTTGTTTGATCCATACATAAAACAAAGTGTAAAAATTTAAAGCTGTGGTTTTAAGGGGGGGTCACTTCATAGTCAGGTCATTCTTCTCAAGTAACTCTCAACAAGCAACTACACATATTTCCCAAAATGTCCAACTATTTTTATATTACCAGAAGTCTGAGATCAAGATTATAATCTGTGTTTAAAGCAATAACGAAGAGATGAGATACACATCCCTACAATTTGGCCTGCAGCTTTGTTGCTTCTAAAATAAAACCAGTAACAAAGGAGCAGATTTCAAGTCTTCATCTGGTACATACAGATTTCTCCCACTGCCTTGTGCACAATAGGCTGTTAATTCAGCAGCGGCTGCACAATAAGTTCTGGCTAAAACAACTTCCCATTGCAACTTCCCAGTTGGTAATGTAATCTCACACACAACTTGAGCAAGGCTTATGTGATTCATTTCCTCCACCTGCTGCTTGCATTCAAACTTGCCTGGTTTGAAACATAATAAGCCCCACCCTCCCTTACACCACCAGTTTTATCAACACTGAACCCCCCCCCAACCTGCTCTGTGCCAACATAGGAAGTTTTTTGCAGGGTCTATTGTTTCAACTTTACAAGGAAGTCTCTGGTGTGTGTTCTGTTTTAGGAAATGAATCAACCTCATGTTATGCTGGTATTCTTGGGCCTGTGCTTAGACACATACTGTAATGGAAAGCTTAATTCAGGCGTGATCATAATAAACATGTTCTTTGACTTAACATTTTGTGCAGTATAAGATTTTTTAAGCATATAAAGTTAGCCTCAGATACAATAACTGAAGCAAAATGAATGGTTCTGACACACTTCTAAATAAAACCAACATCTTTATTCTACAAGTGTCTCTTCCAACCAGTCAAGGGATCAACCAAAAATATACACACACATTTCCTGTGATGGTGATAAAATGTATATACAAATCAATCTGTCCCCAAACCCATTTAAAGGAACAGTGTGTAAGACTTAGGGGGGATTTAGCAGCATTTAGCAGTGAGGATTGTAGATTACAACCAGCTGAAACTTCTCCTGCATAAAATTCCTACAGTGTTCCTTATTCAGTAGGTTTTTACCAAGAGCCAAATTATCTTCAGAGGTCTCTTCTTCTCCAAAACAAACAGACCCGATGATTGAAACAGGTAAAAAACAGTGAATAAAGCAGTTTCATTTTACAAATCAGTGTGTCTTGGGTGCTGTTTGGCACAGCACCTTTTCCTCTGATAACTTAAGATCTAGATGTTAGGGAAGTTTTTACTTGCTTATGATTAAGTGATTATCGTGGACGAGGACCCACTCCCTATGTCAATATAAATGGCTCATTCTCAGGTAATGAAACAACAATTTTTAGTTTAAGGAGATTTTACACTAAAGAAAACATACCTATTGTATTACATTTCTGCCAATATATCCCCCAAATCCTAAACACTGGGCCTTAAAACATGCACATCAGACAAACAGAGCAGTTGTAACAATAAAGGACATGGAATCACACAGACATGGTGATGGAAGAAACAAAAGGACAAAGACAATAATGTTAAGTATAAAATCAAAGGTCATCTAGATTGCAGGAGGAGGGGAGAGGGAGCAGCGGGCCCTGATGAGGAAACTCATCAGTGAAGAAAATGTCCAAATCCTACAACACTTGACATCACAAGCAGGATTACTGTCTCTTCTGTTCCTTTCCATTCTTGCTCTCAAAGTCCTTTCTTTGAACTTCCTTTTCTTTAAAAGTTAAAAAAAAAAAATCAAATTCAAGTCCCGCCGATTGTGGGGCATCTCTACACTGTGGCTGGGATACTGTAGCTGCTCCTGTTGCTGATGTCAACGGGAAGCGACGCCACGCTATCTCGCGCCCCATTGGTCACTCTCCCCTCCTTGCCATCATAGAGTGGCGCTGCGTCTGGAAGAAGATGATAATGGGTGCTCTAAGCAGTTTGCAACAATTGACAATCACTGCCATGTACTATGATTTAACTACTTAAGCAGCTTCTTCCTGCATAAACACAGCTTGTACCTCAGAGGGTTCACTTCCTACAAAAACTGCATTCTAACAACATCCTACTTTTCCTGCCTCTGCAAAGACATACTTAGACACAAACACACTGTACATGCAAACAGTCAGAGACAGATGAAGACAATACACTCAAACATACACATGTTGTACATGCACATCAACTTGATCAGGAAATCTATAACTGAAAGCAAAATAGATGGTTCTATAAACAGAGGTAGCCGGGTCACCACAACATGGGCCCTGCATGCATATTAGAACATGGATGATGGGATGAGTTGCTGTGGCTACAACAGGGAACATGCTATGACTTTTGAGGCGAGAGAAATGACTCATGGCTGTTAAGATGATGACTAATGAGGACAGTCAGTGGTATACAGATGAATAGTAAAACCGAGCTACCTGTGGCTGCGTTATAAACCTCTGTGTCGTGGGTTAGATTCACTGTTAAAGAGTCATCTGATTTAGGGCTCGAAGGCTTTCTGAGAGATGGTGAAAATAAAGTCAGCTCAGGCGGCAATGAAGTCAAGGAAAAATCTACTAAATGCCAAAATTATCTAAAGCATCAAAACTATATGCAATAAAGTCTGCTACACGCTAATAATGCACTTCAATAACCATACTGGTGGTCCTTAAGTTTGGGAGTTTTTGTACTTTTTATGTATTCCTTCACTTTAATTCTGCCAAACAACTCTTTCTATTTAACAGATAAAAAACCCCTACCAGTGACAGAGATGGGACCAAGTCATTGTTTTGCAAGTTACAAGTAAGTCTCCAGTCTTTGCAGTCAAGTCCAGAGTCAAGTCCAAAATCAAGACAGGCAAGTCCCGAATCAAGTCTAAAGTCCTAAACTTTGAATTCCAAGTCCTCAGCAAGTCATAATTTGCTCTTACCAAATGTAACACCATTTTAACAGCAGAGGGATAATATATTACATTTACATTCATTCAACATATATGGCTCTCCCACAACTTATAGATAACATCACCACAGCATTGGACAATAATACATTTGCAATTGGCATATTCTTGGACTTTTCAAAAGTGTTTGATATGGTAACCTCACCATTATGGCTTTCAGCATGTGGTTATTAGCTGGCTTAGTAATTAGCTTGGGAACAGAGATCAATATGTTTCTATAAATGGTTGTATCTCAAATAAAATCAACTATATTGTGGAGTGCCTCAAGGCTCTATACTTGAGCCTCTTTTAGATAAAAATGACTTTGCCTGGATGTCTGATACTACATTACCATCCCTCTTTGTTGTTATTACTAATATTGTCCTGTCACAAGCAAACTTTTGTTCCTTGGTAAGAGAAACCAATTATACCCTGCCATTTACTGGAAAATGGTTTAGAATGAACAAATGTTTTCTAAATGTCAAAAAATCTAATTTTGTATTTTTCAGGAATAAAAATAAAAGTTGCTCAAAGGAAGATGCTAAACTATTCATCAATAATATTGATATCAATCCGGTTACTTCTGCAAAATGCTTAGGTGTATTAGTAGATGGACAACTGTCCTGGAAAGACCACATTGAGTAAGTGAGAAAAAAACTATGAAGTCTTTTGGCATCATTAGAAATCATTATATGTTTTTGCATGTTTCATGTCTGAATGAAAGAAAACCATTATTGATACAGGTAATTAATTGATTTCTGGCACAGTTTTTAAATAACATACTTTCTAAGCTTTTGGTTTGGAGGAAGGTATCAAGTATTTTCAAGTCAAAAATGCTCAAGTCCAAGTGAGGTTACAAGTCATTGGTGTTTAAGTCCAAGTGGAGTTGCAAGTCTTTTTTGATTTTGCCAAGTCGAGTCTAAAGTCATCAAATTTGTAACTCGTGTCTAAGTCATGTGACTCGAGTCCACACCTCTGACCTCTACTTGTTTATTTTTTTTTAGAGATTTACAAGACTTGGCAACTGGAACACTGTAATTTCCCTTAGGGCTTAATGAATTAAATGCATTATATAATAATATCCTTTATTGCTTTCTTCTAAGTCAGAGAAGTAGATGGATAGCACTCTAGTCTGTGTTCTGAAGAGGTGGAACCAAGTCATTGTTTTGCAAGTCACAATTAAGTCGCAGGTCTTTGCACTCAAATCTTGGGTCAAGACAGACAAGTTCCATATTTTCAAGTTAAAAGGCTCAAGTCCAAGAGAGGTCACGAGTCACTGATCCAAGTCAAGTTCCTAGTCTTTTTTAATTTTGTCGAGTCTAAAGTCATTAAATTTGTGACTCAAGCCTGACTTGAGTCCAAGTCCTGTCACTCAATTCCACACCTCTGGTGTATCTTACGTTATATAAGAAACTGGAGTCTGGAGACGGGGCTCTGTGCCCAAGTAATCTGCAAACCAGCACCTTCAAATATCAATAATTAACACCTGTTTTGTTTGTTTAATACACACAAAAACCCAAATTCAAAAAATATATAATCTACAGAAGGTTATGCCACTATTTCTTGGCTGGGTTTACAGTACAGTCATGCAAAATAACCAGTATGGTTCATTAAAAGCTATCAAACACTCACAGACCCTCACCTATGCCAGCTAATAAAACTAGATAAACTGTAACTAACTTCTACAGTATCTGTCACATTCAGAGGGAGCAAGTAGTCGAGCCAACTCACACTGACAATTCAGCAGCTGCTTCTCTTTGACCTACAATAAGAGAGGAGAGGTGAGGAGGGGAGCAGGAGGATGTAGGTGGAGGAAGGTTGGTTTTCATACATAGTTAGACATAAGAGGCCTGAGTTGCTGGAGGACTGTAGGTCTCTCTACCTCTCTTGGATCTGAAGCACAGCACAGCCACCACTACCAACACAACCACCGCCAGCAGACAGAAGCCCCCGATCACCACTTTCTTCCATAAAGCCTGGCGCACTATGGAGAGTGATAGAGAGACAGAAAGAAGAGAAAGTCAGTGACAAACCGGAACACATGGGGAAAGAAGGGGAGCGTAAAAAAAGGGACAGGATGACAAAGATTGTCCATGACAGAGAAAAGAAGAGAAGAATAAAAAAGGTTTGACAAGATACACAAAAGGCACAAAGGGATTTACAAACAAACAAATTGGTGTGTTTTTTTTCAAAGTCAAGGAAGAATCCTTAAATGGCTGCATTTCAAGGAGGCTACACCATCGAAACCTGCACAAGGACTGTTCCATTGTCAAGGATCCTTCAGATTCTACTGAGGTCTGAGTCCTTCTGTCAGAGAATTTTTAAGTGTGTGTATCCTCAGCGGGCATGAAGTACCCACAAATCTTTGTGCATGATTTGCTGGAATTGAAGGCAGGGCCTCTTCAATGACGTACACCTAGGCACTCTCTAGCCTGTTCCAAAATGTGTTCACCGAATGCTGGGAAGGATGCTTAACTCAACTTGGAAGGACTTTTCCTACCAACGAAGTATCTTTTACTAAGCATTATGTTTTCCCTGATAAGTCCCTTTCTCCATAAATTCTGAGAGACTGACACCACATCCTGCTGTCTACAGCTGTAGTGGTAGAAACCTAGATTTTTCAGCCTTGCTAGCAGTAAGTCAATCTGTAGGCCAAACACACACATAGTCTGCACTTGTTGTAAGCCAGCTGTAGCTGTAACATCTGAGCAGTCTAAGTGATTGACTGCTTTTGGAGACTAAAACCATACTGCTAAAAGTGAGTGAGCCATCAAAAATGTATCTCAAGATAAGATATAATTTGGATGAAAAGCATTGAAGCACTGACCTCTGTTGGGAGCTGGTTAAATTTTACTATGCAATAGTTACACAAGTCAAACTTTGTGTCTTCATGCTTAGCCAGTTCTCTTTATACATCCATGGTGTATCCTGCTGGCTAGCTAAGTGAAGTGTAGCACCCACCTTTGGCCAACAGTGTTACCTGCAGGTAACAATGTTATCTTTGTAACAATGTTAGATTTGTCAGCACTTTTACCATTATTAGCACTGTTTATTGAGTTAGCACTGTTAGCTGCTAGCTGCAGACTCAGCCCCCTCCATGTTGAGAGCCATGTACAGACAGTCTCACCCCAAACTCTGAATCATAGATATGCCCTGAATGTCACATTTAATTTCAGTCACTGAGGGGAAAATTATTTTTAGTAGCCCCAGAGGTTAGGGTCAGTCACAGAACAGCAGGTCAGGAACAGGTGGGGTCCCTATTGACTGTTAATACCCATCAGTCTCACCCTCTATGGTGACCCGGTCACTGCGGACCTTGTTGGCGTGGTTGAAAGCCTCGCAGTAGTATGTGCCACTGTGCTCTTTGGACAAAGTGGGGACCTGGTAGTCTGTGTTGTTCTTGTTCGAGGTGGTGGTGTACAGCGGTTGTTCGTGGCCATCACGGTACCACTTGAAGGTTACCGGTGGAGTGCCTTTAACACCACATATGAGGTAGAGATGATCTCCCTCAGAGATTTCTGGTAGATGGGGAATGACGGTCAGGGTTGGCTGCGTCAGAGGCACTGGGAGAGGAAGAGGTGGAGTAGAAGAGGTGAGATTAGTCAGCACTGTATCAATTATATACTGAGATTACAAGAAACATAACAAGAGATTAATCACACATCCTTTTAACATTAATGGCTTCTTTAAAGGAATAGTTTGCTATTTTCTTACTCCTTTCCTAGAGTTAGATGAGAACATCAATACCACACATATTTTAATGGTAAAAATTAGGTTACCACAATCAACTGGTTAGCTTAGCTTACCATAAAGACTGGAAAGTGGGTGACACAGCTGGCTTGGCCTCTCCAAAGGTAACAGAATTCACCTACCAGCACCTCTAAAGCTCACTCATAACATTATATGTGGCGTTAGTTTTACAAATATGTCTTTTGGGGGGACTTGTAAGTCCCCTGATTGCCTGGAAGCCAAAAAAAACCCCATCTGGTTCAACTGTCATTCTTGCACCTCTCTCTTTGTACAGATTGAACCTAGACATATTACTGTATGTTACTCAGGTAGCTTTAGAGGTGTTTGTAGGTGCACTGTGTTAGCATTGGACAGAGCCAGGGCTATTTCCGCCCCGTTTCCAGCCTTTATGCTAAGCCTAGCTAACCGGTTGCTTGCTTGGCCTAATATACCAGACTGTTTCTGAAACGCAGTGCAAATATTTTTTTTTTGTTGTGTTTTTTTTGTATCAGTTAAATTGTACAATGAAATAATGGCAAAGGTCAATCATGATCTTGACAACAGGAGCTGGAAAAACTGTTTAATGACAACCTGGGTAATTCCATCTATTAAGAAAGGATGTGTGGTTCAATATAAAAGCTCCAGACCAGCTTCTCAATGGACTTTGAGCTGAGATTGTTTTGTTAGTTGTTAATATATATATATATATATATATATATACATACATATATATATATATATATATGTATGTGTGTGTGTGTGTACATGTATATATATTGAGTTATATGCCCTTTAATAAAACTGATATAGCTCTGCAGTGTCTCATCAAAACTATTTCCATGTAGTTATCCCCTCAATGATATTCATATCAACCATGTAAAGATGGATTTACCTGTGACGTTAGTGTTGAGTCCTCCACTGCGTACACCATCCCGGATCTTGTGACTATTCTTTGCCCTGCACATGTACTCGCTGATTTCATCAGGCTTGGTGATGTTGACTGTGAAGAATGCTTGTTGAAAGGGCAGCTTGACAACAATTGTGCTCAAGTCGGTGTATCCCCTAATCAGGGTGTAGTTTATCGGCAGGCTGCCAAGGTCCGACTCACAGAGGATCTTGATGGGCTGTCCTAGGACTGCCCTGCCGACCACTGTGATCTTTGGAGCGGAGACGGAAACTAAAGAGGAGAGACCGAAAAATAAAACACAATGACTGCTTGTAGACAAATCCTATTAAGCAAAAACAAAAGCCCTGTTTACACGTGGAATACATAACCTAACTGGCTTCATGTTTTTTGTCATTCAGATATAGGTGAATTCTATTTGCTTTGTTCAGTTACTATTATGATATGAAACACAATACTCACAATATTTGGCACCTAGTCTGCAAGAGGAAGCTGTGTCACTTTTAATAGACACTGAGCACCCCATTCTCTCACAGTGAATCCCCTTACAAACCTTTATCATCAGTGTCATCCGGTAACATTATTAGACTAAATTCTGCTGCCTATTTTATACTGCCCGACAAGATGTCAGAATTATAAGATGTTAACTTTTGACTTGTAAAACTGTAATAATAGATTTTTTTGCCACTCGGGGGCAGAGGAAATTAGCCATGTAGACAAAACTGACATATTCACACTTTTTGAGTTGATAGAGCATCACATTCTCAATCCAATCTTGTTACATAAAGACGTTTGGTCAAGGGCTTCCAACGTCAACATATGAACAAGGTACCCTGGGTGCGTTGGTTCTGTGACACCGTGTCAACTTCAGCCCGTTACATGCATTGTCTGTTTTCAAAATACACTTTCATTTTCATAGGAAATGAATAGTTTGCATACAGTCTCTTTCAAAATAAATGCACTATGTCGGTACAGCATGGCAAATTGACAATATTTTCCTTCAACAACAAACGCATGTGGTTACATTTAGCCGACACATGCACGTGGTTGGGTTCAGGCAACATAGGGACATGGTTGGGTTTAGGACAAAAGAACTGGTTTGGCTTTACGTTCACATGGGTGAATGCCGGCCTCCCAGGTGAAAGTTGGTGGTTGTTGGACCCATTCACCATCCATCTAGCTCCCCCACTTGGACTTTTGCCCCCTTAATTTGCGTTGTTGTCCTGCCGCATTTCAGCGCAATACAGCAACCGGCTTCGTATCAGAATGGCGGTGGCTTACAGCGTGAGTGTTTGTGAAACATACAATAATATCTGCTATGATGGCGTTTTTGGTAGATAGTGGAAGGAAGCTCCAGCCTCTGGTTTGCATCCAAAAACTGCACATTCAACTGTTTGCTGTCAGACCTTTTACCATGCTAATGCTAACTCTCTTTCTGACAAACTGCACTCTGTACTGAAAGTTTCAAGTTTCTTGTGTTGTGTCCAAGTCTGTTCTCCTTTCGATATGTTTCCTGTATTAGACAGCGATTTGCTTTCATGTTATTAACTTACCTAATCTAGTTGCCAGGTATACACTTGAATCTCAGATTTTAGGGAAGTGCACAGACATTGCCCCCTTAGAGGACATGTGAAAACATCTCTCTAGTAACAAGCTTTGCACAGATACAAGTCAGTATAGTCAAGGTCAGACAATTAAGGGGCCATAAGACTTTCCTTTTTAATATAAGCATATAGTTAGGGCTGGCTCAGGGTTGTCTTGGTCCAGCCCCTAGTTAGGCTGACATAGGTCTAGTCTGCCGGGGGACCTCCTATAATACGCAGAGCACCTTCTCTCCTTCTCTCTCTCTCCTTAGTTTCTGAAAAGTTGGGTCTTCTTCACTTGCCAACATTCATGTCCTATTACTGCATATCGCTAACTTGGCTTTACTGCATGTCACTAACTCGGCTTCTTCTCCAAAGCCTTTGCGCTCCACTGTCTTGCAGGTTTCCTCATATCACAGCTACGCCTGGTTCATGGGTCGTAGTTGTACTGCTGCTGTAGTAGGAGGCATTATCATTACTGTCTGCCCTGTATCTCTCTCTGACTCTGTCCCTGTCTCTCTCTGTCTCTCTTTGTCTGAATTTCTGTCTCTCTCTGTCTCTCATTCATATCATTTTGTCATATGGATTACTGCACATATCATGTTGATCTGTTCTGTACGACATCTATTGCAAGTCTGTCCGTCCTGGAAGAGGGATCCCTCCTCAGTTGCTTTTCCTGAGGTTTCTATCATTTTTTTCCCCTTTAAAGGTTTTTTTTTTTTTTGAGAGAGAGAGAGTTTTTCTGTATCCGCTGTGAGGGTCTAAAGGACAGAGGGATGTCGTATGCTGTAAAGCCCTCTGAGGCAAATTGTGATTTGTGATATTGGGCTCTATAAATAAAATTGAATTGAAGTGAATAAGAAGAGAAGAGGGGGGCTTTAAGTTCAAATTTAATTCCTGTTTGCTCACATGTGGTTTATCAAGCGTTTTGCTGGATATTCAGCGATACAGCATCCTATGGCTGGCATGAATAAAAAGTTAAAAAATATAGAGAGGACGTCTAATTACTCCTATAGCTGCACAAGTTGTTGTTTTTGTTACTTCTTTTCTCTCACACTGTGAGGGGAAAAACTGACTAATCTGATGTGAGAAGAATCTCCTCATGGTATGCTCATATGTAGTGTTTTGTGGATAATTAAACAAATAATAATAGATAATAAACTCTTACAGTGTTGTTGATAAGGCAAATGACATTTACATTTAATAGCTCTCTGTGCTTATTTGAAAGAATACTTTGACATTCTGGGAAATACTAAGAAAATCCGGGAAATACAACTTGCTTTGCTTTTTTGCCCACAGAGAAAAGTTAGATAAGAAGATCTATATCACTCTCATATCTGTACACAACCCTTGAAGCTGGTTAGCCCATCTTAGCATTAGTTTCACCCTTACCCCCCTTACAGTGTTGACTTGTTGCTTTGTAGGAATTGAGGGTATTCAGACACGAGGCGAAAATGGAGAACATGGGGGTCTGTGGCTAGATGTGCAATGGAGTAGATGTTTGTTTAGACAGCTCCACATATAATCGTTTTAAACACAGATTTCTTTGGACTTCACAACCTGAACTTTGCACACGATGCCTCCTAAACCTGTCCCCAAGAAGAATGAGAAAACTGCACCGAAAAAAATGATACTGGACGTGTGTTTGAGCGAAAGAAAAACAGATGTGCTAGAGAAAATCCACGAGGCAAGTCCTGCAAAAATGGAGGCTGGCTTTACATCAAACATCAAAGGAACCTTCGCCATCTGACCTGCTTCTTGCTATCACAAAGTTAGACAAAAACCTAGAAGCCAAGTTTGTCGGTCTTTCATCTCAAATGCAAAAGCTTCAGTCAGATGTCATGGAAACCAGAAAGTGTGTCCTGTCGCTTGAAACTGGTGTCAACAACCACAACACCCAGCTGGGTGAGTTGGAGTCGCTCTGTAGCTCCCTAAAGTAAAACACATGAAAGCCAAACTAGAAGACCTGGAATCCAGATCAAGACGACACAACATCCTTATCGTCGGGATCCCTGAGGGTGTCGAGAGAGGGCGACCCACAGAGTTTTATACGGAGCTGATACCGTCTCTTCTGGGAAAGGAACACTTCGGCACGGAGTTTATAGTTGACCGTGCTCACCGGTCTCTTGCCGCCTGACCTGCCGACAGTGTCCCTCAGAGATCTCTCATTGCCAGGCTACACTACCAGCAACACCAGGACCTCGTCTTGAGGCATCTGATACAACAAGAAGAAGATCTCCTTTTTTCCAGACCTGACCCAAGATGCCATGCACTAACGTAAACAATTTGACACCGTTAAGGAGAAATGTAAAGCGGCTAAAATCCACTATGGCTTTCTGCATCCAGCTCGCTTTAAGATGATGGTGGATGGCACATCGCACACATTAACCAACCCAAATGATGCTGAACCTTTCCTCGCCACACACCGTGAGGCTTTTGTTTTTCTGGCAACCTGTATTTTCTTTATACATATTGTGATGCCACCTAAATCACCAGTAGCTCAAGCACACTGGGATAGGTACAAAATGGTGAGCTGGAATTTTAGAGGTTTGGGCCATATTATAAAATGTGCCAAGGTTTTCTCACATTTAAAAGCTCTGTCAGCAGATATACTGTTTCTACAGGAAACGCATGTGAAACACAAGTTTAAAGATAAACTAAAGGTCAGTTGGATAGATGAGATTTACCAGTCTAACTTCAATGCCAAAGCAAGGGGTGTGGCAATATTGTTTTGGAAAAATATCCCCTACATTCACTCATCTACAGTATCTGATCCTGACGGGAGGTATCTTATTGTATCTGGCTCTTTGAACTCTGTACCAGTTACACCTGTGAATCTATATGGCCCTAACTTTGATGATCCCATTTCTTTTTTCAAAAGGTTTTCAATGCCATACCAAACTTTTCAGACAATATTGTGACTGGTGGAGACTTTAATTGTATAATTGATCCTCTCTTAGATAAACAATTTACAAAAACACTTCAACAATCAACTCTGGCATTCGCCTAAAAACACTGATGGAAAGTTTAAATTCCAGTTCACAAAACGTGCTCCCGTATAGATAAATTTCTCCTTGATTCTAAACTGATTTCAGTAGTTGATAAAATAATGTACCACCCCATTCTAATATCCAACCACGCCCCACTATCCATGACGATAAAGTTAGGTGAACAGATACTTCAGAATGGACAATGGCGTTTTGACACAATGCTGTTAAAAGAAAAACACATTCCGCATTTCTTTTCTAAAAATGATACTGGCGATGGTAATGATTCGAACTTATTGGAATCTCTGAAGGTGGTTATTAGGGGTTATATAATCTCATTTGTAGCCAACAAAAAGAAAAACGATGACAGTCGTCTTAATGAACTGATTACGGATATTGCAAAACTGGGAACCTTATATAAAGCAAATCCTTCTGACGCAACTTTGGAGGCAATCACCAAAATGAAATTTGAGCACAACACCATCCTAACAGAACATGTTGACTCCATGCTCTACAACACACAACAAAAATACTTTGAGTTTGGTGATAAGCCACACAGCCTGTTGGCCAGACAGCTAAGGCATACACAAGCCTCCCGTGCCACTCACAAAATCAGAGATTAAAAAGGCAAGTTGATAACATCCCCAAATGAGATTAACAACTGCTTTGCCAAATTCTACCAAGAATTATACAAATCTAAATGTACTGTTGACTCAGACACTATTAACAAGTTTCTGGCAAACTGCAACCTTCTCACACTAGATGCCGGGGCAGTGCAGTCTCTAGACACTGAACTCACTCTAGAGTAGATTAAGACTGCCATTATTCAGTTCCCGAATAACAAATCCCCAGGTCCAGATGGATTTAGCATTGAATTTTAAAAATCATCTTTATCTAATTTTGGCCCATAAGTTTTACAGATGCTAGAATACGCAAAAGAAGCCTCTGTACTACCAAATTTGCTCTATTATACTGAAAAAAGATAGACCCTTTAAATATGTCTTCCTACCGCCCTATATCCTTGCTCCAAATGGAAATGAAGATTCTGAGTGAAGTGCTGTCAAACAGGCTGAGTAACCACATTCACAAACGTATACACCCCGACCAATCTGGATTTGTACCTGGCCATCACATCTACTCAAATCTACACCACCTTTTTGATATAATGTATCACAACCACAAAGCAGAGGGTGTGGTCATCGCCTTAGATGCAGAAAAGGCATTTGACCATATCGAATGGGAATTCATGCTGTCTACTCTACACCGCTTTGGCTTTGGCAACTCGTTCATAAACTGAATTAGGATCATCTTCACCCAACCTCAGGCCTTACCAACGGGGAGATATCACAGCCATTTTACCTACATAGAGGCATCCTACAAGGCTGCTCGTGCTCGCCGCATTTATTTAATCTATGCATTGAAGTCTTTACCAGTGAGATCAGAACAAACCCTGATTATAACTCTATTCAAATACATGAAACGAAACATCATCTGTCACTTTTTGCAGATGACATAACTTTGTTCTTATTGAGTCCCAAAATTTCTCTCCCTCCTCTTCTGCATTTAATTGAAACTTTCAGAGGTCTTTCAGGGTACTCTATTAACTGGGATAAGAGCGAATTACTTCCAATATAATATAATGTAGACTCAGAGTTTCTAAGCACAATGCCATTCAGAATTGTAAATAACCAAATTAAGAGTTTGGATATTATTGCAACCCGGAAATATGGTGATCTCCTAAAGTCCAATTGGGAAAACAAGATCCAGCGACTGAAGAGAAATATTGAATATTGGAATACACTGCCAATTTCTTTAGTCAGTTGCATCAGTGCCCTAAAAATGGTTATGTTCCCCAGATTCTTGTACATCTTTCAATGCTTGCCAGTCCATATACCATTATACTACTTTAAGAAATTGGACTCTATCATCTCAGCATTTATTTGGAACAATAAAGTGGCCAAAATATCAAAGAAACATCTAGAGAAGGATAAATTCAAGGGTGGTTTTTGCCTCCCTCAATTTAAATTTTACTATTGGGCCACAAACCTGAGAGTTTTATCCCTTTGGCATAATAGCTCTTTGACAGATTCCACCATGCCTGCCTGGCTTCAAATTGAACCGGCAGACTGTGGGTATACTTCTCTTCCTGCACTTTTAAATAATCCTGCGAAGGTAAAGATTCCATCATATATAACTAGCCAGATTATTCTAAATACATTAAGAATATGGAAGCAATGGATATGAATATGGAAGCAGTCCTTTCTGTTTCTACCCACACTATACACAGATAGCCCTGTCTGCTTAAAAAAAACATGCTTTTCCTCCAGGTTTGGTTGATCCATTTTTTTCTGTTTGGAAAGACAAACATATTGCCATAATTGGAGACTTACATATTGAGGGAAAACTGTCATCCTTCCAACAACTCCAGCAGTTTCATAGTCTACCTTCAACACACTTTTTTAGATACCTCCAATAAGAATTTATAGACTCACTTACCACAATATCAAAACAAGCCTAAACACACCACACTTGACAACTTTGCCCATCATGACCCTAATAGTAAGGGGTCTGTCTGTCTCTTTTCTGTATTCATCCTTGCAAGCCCATGATATATTGTCTGATGCCAAACTAAGGAATGCTTGGACAGAAGAGCTGGGTACTGAAATCACCAATGATACTTGGTAGGAAATTCTCATCAAGATATATAACAGTTCCATAAATGTTAGACAGCAGACTTATACAATTCAAGATTGTACATAGACTCCACTACACAAAAGCAAGACTTCATGATATATATCCCAACGTCTCCCCCTTGTGTGATAAATGCAAACAGGACACAGGCACGCTTACCCATCAACTATGGTTGTGCCCCAAGCTTTACTCCTTCTGGTTGCTTATATTCGACTGTATATCAAAGGTTTTTCTCGTCATATTTAGGCTACCTGTGATCTCTGTCACTGATAATCACTCTGCTCAGGCTCTCTTTCTCTGTACTCTGCTAGCAAAACGCCTCATTTTACAACATTGGAAGTCAGTATCCAGCTCCTCTTTCCACCAATGGCTGAGGGAGCTTGGCAACGTGATTCATATGGAGGGCCTTTGATATAAACTGGCCAACAAGAAAAAAAAATCTTCCTGAAAATCTGGAAGCCATTTCTCAACAAATGGTCTGCAACCCAGCAGAAAGGGATTGACTCATATCCTACTCTCTTGACGTTAGGTGACTAGGGCCTATCCATGGTGCATCACACCCTCATTTTTGTAAGATTTTGGTTGCCAGGGTGTCTGTGTTTTATTGTTTGTTTATTCCCCCACACACTTTATCTATTTATTTATTATTATTTTTTAGTGTTTGTCACTTTATTGTTCTCTATATTTGTCTCAACTGGACATTACTTTATGTTGCCTTTGTGTGGCATTCAGATTGCTGTCTTTGCAATGTGTACTTATCTGTCCTCAAAAATGTCTAAAAGGGGCTTAACTTTATCCTGAAAATTTGCATCTGAAAGAGGTATTAGGTCATCTTACCTGTGGGACGTACAGTGAGGATTTCGCTATGTTTCACAATGCCTTTGGCTTGAGCTGCACAGGTATAGTTGAAATCATGCAACAGGGCATGGCCAACAAATACTCCACGTCCTTTGGGGGTCAGTGCGCTTTCCGGTGGATCAAGAGTGTAAGTCAACTCTTCCCTGCTGAGTCTCTCAGAGGCAGTGCTCTCACTTTTGCAGGTTAGTGTCATATACTCCCTTTGAAAGACTTCAGTAGGAGACATGGTGAGAGTGGGCACTGAAAACAGCTCTGTGGATGGATTAATAAAGAAAAACAATTATTTGAATTGATATCACTTAATAGTGTAATGCTGATATGTTTGGAACTTAAAACCAACAAAATGTAATAAAAGATTATCAGACAAATCAAAACAAATTGTTAAATAATACAGATTAAAATGGCAAATAAGTACAAAGTTCTTTTTAATCCTCCAATCAGTTGATGAATTTATAATTTTATTCTTTTATTTGTTTCACTTGGTCATTTTAGTTTTCACACTTCTTGCTCTGTCTCTCTGTAGACTTGGCACACATATGATCCGTTATCTATTTCTTATTTTTCTCGCCAACCGAGGAAGTTAAGCCTTTTAAGCAGTTTGTTATGTGTCTGTTTCTTGAGTGTTTTACAAGAGTGGGTAGAGAGAGTGCCGGTGGAAGTTTAACCACAGAACCCAGGCATATTGTAGCCCTCCTCCCCTTTTATGAATTGTGGCATTGTTGTATTTAACGAATAATGATGATCCTGTCATATTTTGCATTCATGTATCCTGTGATTATTTAACAGTTCTGAACAATCATAAATCCACATTCTTTAGTGATACTTATTGTTCGCTCAATTCATTAAACAGCCATACACCCGCAGTAACAGCAATGTAAACCCCAATCCATCCATGACACAAAATTTTAATGTAAAGTCTACACAAATGCCCCAGATTGTCAAAATGACATAAAAACTTTACATTCACTTGACACAAAAACTCATCCCTTGTGAACTTGACATACATTTTTTATGTTAAGTCAATAAGTTTTGAGTTTTGCCGTTCACGTGTGTGCGCTTGCGCAAGACCGTGAGACATGGGCACTGCCTTCATGTGTGTTCACGTGCTTTTGCTGGTCCCGCGCAAACGCAAACATGTGAGCTTGGTGCACAGAGAGGCAGTTAGAGCTACAGGCTATAATGAGGCTAAAAACAGAGTTCAAATGACGTTTTTCCAAACAACTTTTTATGTCGGAGCTTCAGGACACTTGGATCACTACGGACGAGCAGTATGGAGATACCTTGTGGTTTCAATTATGTGTTTTTTTGGACGTTTTAATCTGGGGCACCGTCAGCCTGCATTAGGTGGAGTTGTGCTGCTACCCACTATCCCCTTGGATCTCCACAAGGGATGTGAGGACTCTAAAACTTCACCTGAGCCTCCCTCGGCATATGGGTGAGTAGATAATGGCTGAATTTTCATTTTTGGGTGCACTATCCCTTTAAGAGAAGTTCATGTTTTGTTCTACGACATAAAATATGTCAGTAAATACCCCACTAATAAATTCTGAGGCCTTAAGGTATTCTATCCTTAAGGCAGCTGCTAACAAGTGGCTAAATGAGACTACAGACCGTCATCAAGCAGATCACAGCTGTACACCCTCGCTGTGGTGGGGATTTTAAGTCATGCAGCCATGCTGTAGTTTGTTTATGGCCTTTTTACTTCTGACCATTGCATTTATGGTTCAAAAATCATAAAAGTGGCGTTCATTTGTGAAGATTATCTTGCTGTACAAAACGAGTGAGTATCATAAACATTTGTTTGCCAAAGAGCTTATTTTCTGCAGTAATCCAAAATCCAATGGGAAAATCCCGTAGGGTCTTTGAAGAAGGAACCAAGGGGACACTAACTTCCGCGTCAGCCTACAAAAGATTTCATCCCTGCAGCACTCTATAGCTGACTGAACTCCAAACCAACCAGAGATTATTGAGGAAATGAGTATTTTTGAGAGGACTGTGGCTTTCTAACTGAAAACACTGCTATCTAAGCACACAGCACCAGTGACTCTAGCTAGCTACCAAGCCAAAGCTAATTCTATTCATAAAACTACACATGCAATGGTAATTACTCATATAACTATGGTATACTTGTAACGGTCAATAAAGCATTTTAGCCAGCAATATAACACTAACAAAAATAGCTTGGATTGGAAAGATGAATAAAAATAAATTTGTTTTTGATCCCTAACTTTAATGATTAAACTAACTTTTTTTATTGATGTTTTAAGTTATATTTCTGATTTGTTTGATACACTTTTAGGATGTTTTGTCTGTTTTGGGGCATCGTAGCTGTAGCATCTATTAGAATAACAGTGATGCTTAATACTATTAAGATGAAAAACATATCAGTTGTCAGAACACCAATGTATATGTACAGTGAACACACACAGATCATCTTTCCTCTGTCTACTCACCAGTCACTGAAATCTTTTTTGAGTCAACTTTCACTAAACCCTTCATCTCTACTCTGCACTCAAACTCCCCAGGGTCCTTTGCCAGAGCAACCATGCTGTAGTTCATTTTGGTGTCGCCACTGCTGAGAAGCTGGCTCCCCTGGCTCAGGAAGAGGTGGAGGTTTCTGGTAGAGGTGTCAAAGCCGTACTGAACATTTCTAACTGAGCAAATGATGACGAGTTGGTCTCCTTCATAGATATTGGACTGCGGGAAAATCTCCAAAACTGCTGTGATGGGAAGAGCTGAAGAGACAAAACCAACAAGGAAAAACCACTAAGATGAGTCCAATACTTTGAAAAATACAGACATTTCTAAATGCTACTTACCTTTCACTGACACATTAACAGCGTTGCTTTCCTCGGACTTGACGGAGTCTGGTGTTATGAGGACAGTATAAGCACAGTGCACTTTGTGGATGCCGACGCTGCTGAAGTGAAGCTTAGCCTCTGCCTGGTTGGAGTTGACCTGCCTCTCCACAATTTCTTTGTTGTCCTCAAAGAAGTAGAAGAAAATGGAGCCTCTCTCGCTGGACGCTATACACCTGGCCGTTATCTCCTCCCCTTCACTGAACACATCTTTGTTAAGGTGGAGAACTGGTTTCGACAGGCCTGGAAACCAAAAATGTGAGAGACGTATTCAAGTTTAAATCCAAAAGTAAACAAAATTGAAACAGCACCATCTTTTGCAAATGAAATGAAGAAATTCTCCTGCTTGCTGTTGCACATAAACGCATCAATTTCATTATCTTAATTTTGAAATAATTTTTTGTTCTTACATACATGGGATTTAGAACCATGCCTGTATTGGTTACATTATCATGGCTAAAAAGTGTTAATCATTTAAGGCAAAAATCTCAGATTTCAGTTCAGTATGAAATAAAAATTACTCCCAGTTATTGTAGCCTATTAATGTTATCTAAACACTCAAATTCACCTGAACTTCTCAAACCATAACAGATAAAACTGTATCCATGATAACAAACCAACCTGTTACTGTGAGTTTCTTGGCTTCACTGGTCATGTTTTTCCCCTCAATGTTGATCATGCACTTATATTTGCCAGTGTTGGAGACTCTGGCCTCGAGCAGAGGGTACAGGAGATCCTCCGGGGTGCTAGAGGTCTTGGTGTAGACTTTGTTGCCGTCCTTGTATATAGTGTACTCACGACTCAGCGCCTCCTGACCAGTGCTGCTGACGATGGCCTTGCATCTCAGAGTCACGTTAGTGTCCCGAATCACGTCAGTGCTGGGCTCAACGGACAGGGTGATTTCTCTTATCGTGAATACTAGGGAGTGAATTAGAAAATAAATAAATTAGACGTAATGTACAAGCTAATCTATGGTACTGGCAGCGCTCATATCTGGAATATTTTGGCTTTATTTTTGTACAGAAGGGGTAAGTAGGACGCGCCATCCACCTTAATATACAGTCTATGACATGAGGTGTTAGCTTAGAGGTTATTGTCGTCTCCTGTTGAGAGGGGGATTTGAAAAACGGTTACACACAGACAGCAGAGGGAAGTCAGAGGTGAGTGCCCAGTGGCAGGCTCATAGCCACAGTCTACATCTAGTGAGTCAGATGACTGCTGTTGGCTCTGTTGACATATTCATGTTGGAGTCCTTTCTTACCTCTCAATAGAGACTATTTCATTGTTCACTTTGATTCCCCTGTGAACCCCTGTCATATTACACACCTGTTCTATACACTATACACAGCATGTCCATCGGATGGTTACTGTTTTATATCCTGAGGAACTTAAGTGCCCAAAAGTGCCCCAACGTTGACATACAGAAAGAATGTATTGGAGTCATAAGTGAGTAGCTTTACCCTTTTTCATTTGTGCTTTCTCAATCAGAGTTTGGATTGAATAGATTTCCTTTTAATCACTTCCTATTCCCATTTAAATCAGTAATCCCCAATGGCCTTTTTGCTGCCATATTTGAAATGACTGCCGCTGAAATTTCTATTACAGGTGCCATATAATTAAGTATCAGCTTGGCACTCAGGAAGCTGATGTGTTACCATAGAATTGCATCACACCGGAGATGGCATCCCATCTGGGTATGAGACTCACATAGGGAACAATGCATGTGTGCATGACTGTGAAATTCATTGGTAGTCATCTGATGTTAAAAAAACAAAAACAGCGGAAGAAGGCAGATGTAGATAAGGAAGAGCACCATCTATCTCGATGCAGCTGGACCTGATGGGGCAAGCTTTGGTGCTTATCCGGGGCGATTATAAGCAACTTGTTGAGATGAAGACAGCTTGGTGAGTACCACTGGTAGGTCTCAGGGTTTGGCATCCTTGAGCCACCTCACTAGGGTCTTGACACCAGTGAGCCAGTGTGATCACTGATCTCACAGGTATCAAGTTCAGCTGTCGAAGACAAAAGACAGCCAACCCCAGCTACAGAAATTATGTTACTATGAAGTTGGTTGTTATATTCCTGGATCTCTATGAGTTCTTCCCTTTCAGTGACTAAACTTTTTCAATCTCTTCATGTTTGTCAATCATGGTTTACTTTCAGTACACTTTTTTACCCTGAGCCTCATTGTGTCTGGATTGATTTCAGCAGCCGGACTGTGTCATTCACATGGCCACATATGGACGCTTTGCTAATCACCTGAACTGATCCCAGAGCCATGAATCAATTCAAATGCTCACGTGGTTCTCAAGCACCAAGAGGTGGAAAATAATGAATGATTCATAAGAGATATTTGCTGTCAGATTCACCAATGTATAAGCGACTGTCCAACATTTTGTCTTTTAGAAAACATTTAGAAGTAACTTTTAAAAGTGACAACTATTTGGCGTTCAGCAGTGCACCCAGACACAGAACGCACCCTAGCACATCACCCATATGGTCGAGTACTAGAGACAACAGGCTGCTGTAGTGTCTCAGACAAGGGTGTGGGACTGTAAACAACCCTGGAAAACAAGGGGAAAAAAGGGCAGGAAAAGCACTTTGTCAGACAAACAGGCCACCCGGGGGACCTATCACCATTTCAGAGCCTGCTGAATCTGGCCCACACCCAGCATCATTCAGCAGGAGCTGGCAGGGCTGATGATGAGAAAAATCAGGCGTGCAGAGCAGAGATTTGCTATGGGCTCTCGATACGCCATCTGAGTTATGGCAGCTACACTGAGCCAGTGGTGGAATATAACTAAGTACATTTGGTCAAGTATTACACTGAGGTAGAATTTTTTGATACTTTTTTCCCCCCATACTTCTACTACACCACATTTCAAAGGGAAATGTTGTACTTTTTACTCCTCTACATTTATATAATGGATATCATTACTTTTCAGATTAAGATTTTACATTAAAAACATTTGATAAGCTAATAAAATACAACACAATATGTAAGATAAAACCAGTTGTCCCCTTACAAAAAAGCAGTGTCTGAGTTATCCGTTCCACCAAACAGTGAGTTTCACTGTTTCTTTTAAAGGAACAGTGTGTAGGATTTAGGGAGATTCTGTGGTGTCTAGTGGTGAGGATTGCAGATCGCAACCAGCTGAAACTTCCTCCGGTTAAAATTCCTTCAGTGATCGTTGTTCAGGAGGTTTTACCGGGAGCCAAATTATCCGCAGAGGTCTCCTCCTCTCCAAAACAAATGGACCAGGTGATTAAAACCAGTTAAAACACTGAATAAAGCAGTTTCATGTTACAAATCAGTGTTTAAGATCCAGGGGCCAGTTGCACAAAACACCTTATGTGAAGATTTTCCTTTAAATCTGAGATAAAGTTTCCTTTAAGTAAAGTCGGTTGAACAAGTCTTCTCCCTAACATTTCTGTAAGGTTTTCTCCTTATCTTGGCCTTATACTTAAGGAATAGCTTAAAGTCCGTTAAACAGTTGCACAAGGAACCTCAGCAACCACAGTAAGGAAAAAAACACAAGGTACCTCTGACTGCAAATTAACCTCAACATGACTGAGTTTATGGCGATAAATGAGGAAAATGAAGGCATGCCAAGAAGAGTGTTTCGCGAACAGGGGAACCCGATTTCCCCCCCCCCAATAAGCAACTGATTTTGCACTATGAAATTTACCAGAGCTCAATTTATGATTTGTCTTTACGCCTGGAGTTGGATTACTCAACTTTCCGAAGCTGTGCTCATCCAGCCCCTTTACAATTAATGATTGCTCTGTGGTTTCATGCACCAAGATCTTTCCAAACAGTTACTGGTGAGGTATTTCATGTACGCAAGTCAATAGTATGTTGTGTCATTCACTGGGTTTCAAACACCCTCACCCAACTGCTGAACGCTGTCATGAAGTTCCTGTCCAAATGTTGCAAATTTCCTCCCACATTCATTGTTTCATGTTTGCTGTTATTTTCAGATCAAATTTACTTTTAAGTATGTTCTTCCTTTTATTGAATTCCTCTAGAAGTATGATTTTTTTTCTCCATCTGACCAATTTGGTTTTCGTGTCCTCATATCTTCTGCCATTTTTTTACTATCAGGCTGACTTTGTGAGAGGATACTTTGGTGTGACAACAGGTAGCCTGGGCTATCACAAGCCCATGTTCAAGCAAACAAATGGTTTCCCTGGAAACAGTAGAATTTTACTGCTGTAAAATCTCTTTCAATACGGTAAATGCCTTGTCGTTTTTCCTTCACTAAGGAAACCTTTTAAGAGAATCTGTGTAACACCCTTAACTAATTTCCTCAGCGAAGGAAAAGTAAATCTTAAGTGCCATACTTAAGGAGAAAACTCAAGATGCTTTGTTCAACTGGCCCCAGATGTTCAGGTGGTTTTTACAGTGAGCAGAATTATCAGCAGAGGTCTTCTCCTCCTTAAAACAAACAGATTCAGTGATGTTAACTGGTTAAAATAAAATAGAATTCACATCAGAAAATCAGTGTGTTTCAGACACTGCTTGTCGTTGAGGGGCTCCTAACTATGGTGGCTGACACTGAAACGTAAAAACACGAATTTCCCTCCAAAACTATCTAAGAGCCAGTGTTTGGTTTGTCCATTCTGGGCTATTGTAGAAACATGGCAGAGCAACATGGCGATCTCCACATATGAGGACCCACCCCCTATGTAGATATAAATGGCTCTTTCTAAGGTAACGCAAACAAAACAATTCTTTTTATCAGGTGATTCTACACTTAAGAAAATATACTCATTATTTTACATTCCATTTCTGCCAAAATATCCCCTAAACACATACCTACACACACTGGACCTTTAAATTACAGTTTGAGGCCCAAAGAGGTAAAATTATCCAATATTTCATTGAAAAGCAAATATCAAAGAAATATATAAAAACTGAAAACAGCTCTATGCAGCAGACTTTGTTTTTTCTTCATTCCTCTTCCATTAATCTCACGACCCCTCAGATTCTGGTGACCCTTTAGAGGGCCCTGACTCCTAGGCTGGTAACCACAGGACAAAACTACCAAACTCTATATAAAGTAGTGAAAGGTAGCTTCAAATGTAGAATGCTGCGTATTGTAGCCTACACGTTGATGCATCAAAAATCTCATATCATATACAGTAATATGTCAGTCACAGGGAGATTTTTCTGCAAAATAAGCACTTTACTTTTAACAATGTAAATACATATCACTGCTAACATTTTGTACTTTACTTTAGTAGAATGTAAATGCATAGCCTTTACTTGTAATATAGTATTTAACAATAGGGTACTGGTACTTTCACTAAAGGGTCTGAGCACTTCTTCCACTAAACATAAGCCAAATTTTCTAATGTATTGTTTCAGGAAAAAGATGAATCAATGAAAAAGTGTGTTTTTCTTCAAGTCCGGACCTTGACCCCAGTTAGACAATGCCTCCATCTCTGCTACAACAGATCCGGGCTGAGTCATGTCTTCCAAGAGTAAAGGGAGGCGTGTGACACTGCTCACCAACATGTTTCCAGCCCTTCCTACCCCAGCTTTTCCATCCTACCAGACACCAGCGATCAGAAGGCTCTGATAACAAACAGGACTGTTTCCACTGACTGACCATGTGTCTCCCTTGGCTTTGTTTTTGGGAGGGTTTTTAATGGACTGAAAAGTTGTCTAACTCAAAGCCCAATAACTATGACCATATGGAAAGTAAAGCAATGATGCTCCATAAACATAACAAACATAAACTCCACCTTCTGTTCCAACCAATGACAAGTCTGTGGAAGGTATTCAGTCAGCTGTTTCTGTGTAAAGTGTAATTGATCTTTTACTTACTTCGCTGTGCGTTCACCACACTCCCTGGATGGAAGTCTTAGAGCAAGATAAGACAGTAAAGCACCAGGTTAGAGACAAATTAACAGCGTCCACAAAAAGAAATCCAAACAGTTCCTAAAGAGGAAGACAGGAGATCAGTAGTCTTACAGGTGGACAGGAGTGTGGAGGTGAGCAGTAGGAGGAGGCCCATCCTGTCTGAGGAACGCTGAGGCTCCCAACGCTGCTGGCAGTCCCGTGGTTCACAGACTTGTGACTATACTAGCTTTTGGGTGGTGTGTGAGGGGCAGATCTGATTCTGGTGGGTGGGAGCGGACACTAAGGTGGTGCTCTACCTCAGCCGCTCAGTGGTCAGTCAGTGGTGGCGGTTATCAACTCGAACAGCCCTCGGCTTGGCTTAATTTGCCAGGAAGTGAGTGTTGTTTCCTCAGGATGTTCGTGTCGCCCAGCTCTTTGCTGTTGTGGAATGTTCTCCTCTGGTCTACTTCATGTAAGTGTGTGTGTGACATGGTAGTCACAATAATGTTGTATTGCTCAGGGTGCAGTAGTCAGGCCTTTGACCTCTGATCTTGGCTGGCAGGATCGATGCAGGTAGATGAACAAGACAGGGAAAACAGTCTTTGTGCAGCACAGCCCACTTCCTGGAGGAAAGATAATTTAGCTTAGCTAGTGTGAAGTGTTTTCACAGACATAAATCTCAGCCTGGCTCTAACAGGACACAGGTAGGTGGAGCCATTGTCACTAATACACATGCTTCCCATACTACACTACTGAGAAACAGACACTTTTGACTTCATTTGTTGGTCAGTGACTTGATACAATCCAAGATATAAATTAAATAAAAGGATCTGCCCCTGAACAATATCACACCCCAAAGTGTTCTCAAACACATAAATAAATATCATGTGGACCCAGAAAGGCATTATGAAAATACAGTGAAAGTCTGTTTTTTATTTCAAAATGGTATTTTCCCAAATTACACTTTTACTTCATAATGTCACTAATGGTGCATTCAGGAGCTCCTCAGTCTCATTTCACAAGTTGGGAAGTTGTGCCTTGGATTTTTGTTGCTCAGAGTGTTTAAACAACATGTTGATAATAGTTTGAATCTTTATATTACAAAGTGATTTTGTTCCAGTTGCACCAGTAAATCCCCTAAAACTACTGAAACATTGACTAATGCCAAGTAGTCAATGCTAATTAATAACTTCTCTAATTTATCTGGGTCACTCTATGTGGAGAGCGACCAACAATTACAACCTAATACCATATTAAAAATTACATGTGAGCAAAAAATTGACATGCAATATGTGAATTGATAAAAACTCATTATCATCAATCAAACATTTAATTCCATTCCCGATGTTTCTGCTCATGACAGGATTCAGCAACTCCTGTACCAAACTTTTCACCAGTTTTATGAGTTGTTGTTTTGACTCGAGCAGTGTTAATTTCATTAACGAACACAATGATGAAAATTTTTCGCCAACAACCTTTTATCCATGATGAAAATGAGACAATGACGAGCTAAAAAAAGATCTTGATAATAAAACTGGAGCGGTGTCAGTCGTTGTTGTGAGCTATGAGCTGTTAGTTGCTTTAATGTAAATTTAATGTTTTAATGCTTTGACTGCAGTCTCCCTGTGTCAGCTCTGTCTCCTGCACCAGCTGGATTAGGAGAGCTGCTTCAATCAGGTGCGTTATTAACAGCCATGTTACTGCATGTAATGTATTTCATGCATTATCTTTGTTTTTAAATATATGATCTCAGTTTCAGATGAATGAAATGTCTGAAAATGATCACTTTAAATGTGATACCTATTCGAATTATTAGAGCAGCTCTTGGTAATTATAGGATTTGCAGTTTTGAATGAAGCTGCCGTTCCGTTTCGGGTCTTGAAAATCCGACCCGTGCAGGACACTGGTTAGGGATCTATAACACAAGCTGTGACACTTAAACTGGAATTTTTGGCAAAGTAATAGGTTTTAATACACCAGCTGTTCATGTGCAAGTTAAACAGCAAGTTATATGACATGTAGGGGGCAGTTTATGTACATACAGCATATTCCAAATTCACACTCCTTTCATCATAATCCATATCCAGGGTATAAATTTTGTAAACTTTCAGGGCCGAGGCACTACACTTATTTTCAATGACAAAATCATGTCAATAGTCATGTGCAGTACTACCTTCGTTTTCCTCTGAAGTCTGAAAAAATGACCCTAATGACATCATCAGGGTTTCTGGGTTATGCCCCAGCAGTTTTGGTCTTTACCCATACTAAGTGCTAAAAGTCAGGATTTTTTTGGCCTCTATGGCCTTGTCTCTCTCTCTCTCTTATAGAAGTGTTAAACTAAACCTTTTAACATTTTGTCTTGTCTTAATCAAAAGCAAACAAACAAAATATATTAAAATCAACACATATTTCAAGGTCCAGTGTGTAAAGTTTAGTGCCATCTAGCGGTGAGGTTGCAGATTGCTATCAACTGAAACTTATCCGCTGTGCTAAGTATGTAGGGGAACTACAGTAGCTGAGGTAAAACATGAATGACTCTGTCAGTGTTTGATTTGTCCGTCCTAAGCTACTGTAGGAACATGGTGGACACTGTGGAAGAGGACCCACTCTGTATGTAGATATAAATGGCTCAATCTAAGGTAACAAAAACACGATTCTTAGTTTTAGGTGACCATAAACTAATGAAAACACAGTTATGAATATCATATTCCATTTCTTCTAATTGATGGCCCTAAATCCTACACCTAAATCCTAAATCTTGGACATTTGAGATAACCAGTAAAATTCTCATCATAATTTGATAAATAAATATCAAATTAAATATTTAAGGATATTAAATAAGGTGTACTAGAATGTTCCCAACAGAGACACCAAGACTGCATCAAATACAGTGTTTTTCAAGAGGAATTTACCTTATTGCATTAATACAGCTTGAAAATGTTTTTTTTAGAGTTTGTCTATAATGTAGACCAAACAACCACAGCGTAATATTATTTCAAATGCCAGAAACAGACAGAATCCGGTGTTGTATTTGGTTTATTTCATTGATTTCATCTCCTGTCTTATAAACCAGTCAGCAAAGCAGTCTAAAGTCACAGAGACAACCCTGATTGTTTTCATTTTTCCATTACTACTTTGTTTAAGTCTCTTCTTTTTCTCCAAATCTAAAATCTTAAAACTCAAAGCAGGATACTTAGAGATGAATGTGATTCTGTGCCAAAATACACGGTTTCGGCTGAGTCGGTGAAGCAGCTGAGGCCTGCTAAACCACACAGAGTGCTAAAGAGCTCGGTGACGGGGTGATGGTGGGGACTAATGTGGCGACTGCGACTGCAGCCACTTAAATGCAGACTGTATGGTGTGTGTGTTCCCAGTTCACTTCCAGTCCACGAGTCCATTCCTTCTGCGGGAAAAAGCAAAGCTCGAGACAACTGATGCAGAGAGGTGAGGTGGGCGTGGCAGGAAAGAAAGAGGGGGCGGCTGTCGGGGTATGTTGGCGATGAAAGAGGGCTTGACAAGAGTGTGTGTGTGTGTGTCTGTAAGGGTAAGGCTGTCCCCGCTCTTTTCCCCTCCACCTCACCGAGGCTAAGGCAAACAAAATGCCGGCTGAATTAAAAACATAAAATTACAAAACAGAAAGAGAAAAAAAAAAAACATTAAAAAAAGCTAAATAAGCAAAGCAGCAGCCCCAGAGAAGAGGCACATTGATGGTGATACTGCACCAAAACAAACAAAAAAATAATAATCTGAGCCCACCTTCTTAACTGTAACACACTGACATTTACATCAACAATGTCCATGATCTCTGGAGCGACAACACATCCGGTCATGTGACTGACCACACTTGTCCATCATGCTGCATACACTGGGGAGGCTGGCAGTTGCTTGACATTGGTTTGAGGTGGCTCATTACGTACCTGAGCGAGATTTAGGACACAGACTAAAACTTGACACGGTGAGCACATACAGGTACACAGTTAGAGAGAGTGTCACAGCTCCGGTGCCACCGACTAACATGCAACTCACATTATGCCTCAAATGTTGCTAAACAAAATCAAACCAAATAAGCCTGGCAGTAAAATCAAAACTCAAAGACAGGGGAAAAAAGAAAGCTCACAGGAGGTTTTATCAAAAAGAAAGATGGTCCAAACAGCGAGGCAGGCGGGTGATCCCTGGTGTGATGAGTCACTTAACCTCAAAGTTCTCTAAACCTGCTGTGCTGTGTGCTCAAAGCTTGTCTTGACTGTTTGGAAATAAGAAAGCTGCCCTCACTGTGGTTAGATAAGCAACCAGGGTCAACTTCAATTTACACAGCCAGAAAAAAGATGGAGTGGCACACAAGGGCCAAAATCAACAAACGGCGTTTTTTTGGGACCAGTGCACTCGTCTAAAGCAGGCAAAAAAAAAAAAAAAAAGCATTTGCAGGACTTCTTTCAATATCTTTTGCTTCCACAGGGTGAAGATTTGGACATATTGATAAGCAGAAAGTTAAGTCAATCACAGGAAAATCAATTTCATTGATATCTTTCCTGTCACTAGTGTGAGTATACGAGTTAAAAATCCAGTACTCTAAGTGAATAAAAAGAAAAACTGGAAATGGGTATTTGTATTGCTATACTGTGACACCTTTGGACGCTGTAGGTCAGATTCTGGGCAAATGCAGCAGTCTGAAGCTATTGATGCTGCTTTCACCTTCAAACTGAAGCACTATTTTCTTATCTTCAGTGCGCTCTTAGCTCAGAAACGTCAGGGGAGGAGCTTGAGGCTGAATCATGTTGGGGTTTTATTGCTTTCCAGGAGGGGTGGGCAGGTACCGCAGGCTCCCTGGAGGTCTGGGTGCTAAGCTTTTACCAATCTACCAATCTCCTGACTGTGCTAAATATAAGGTATGTATCATCCTCGGGGCAATGGAGGGTTTCCCTTTTTACAGGCGATAGGTTAAAAAACAAATAAACCAACAAAAACACCCCCCTGAGTCACAACAAAGGGGCTTGCATGGAAAATATGATTATGTTTGGCACGCTGGGGTCAGGGAAGCAAGGAGCATGGGAGCAGGCATCTTTTTTGGGCATCAATTAAGTCCAAGGCTATGAAGGCCCACTGTGGGGCACATCTGTGCTATAATCCACTTTAACACACACACGCGCACACACGCGCACACACACAAACAAACACTCATCATGTCTGCCTGGTCGATGTGTCAGGCCAGAATGAGCACAGTCCTCCATCCCTGGGTCCCAGCGATGCAGCAAAGTAGCAAAACTCTGCGTCCTTCGGCTGTGAGACTGCCTTTCAAATGTATTCATAAACACACAGCGGAATCCAGCAGAGGGTGAGTCTGTGTTTCCTGCATCAGTGAATGTGTTTAAACAGTGTGTGTTGTCCTTTGGGCGACCCCTCCCCCCCAAAACCTCCCCTTCGCCACCTCTAGGTTCGCTGTGGTCACAGTTCGTTCAGGTAGTGATGCTCGCTGTGTGGCGAGGAGGAGCCCCAGTGAACGGTGGGTACCACTTCTTTAAAATAGAACCTCTAATCTTCTGTATACGCTATTTAAATATACACACTCCTCAGCACAGCCAAGTCTACAATCATTAGCTTCATAATAATATGAATAAACAGTGATAATAATAATAATAATAATATATATATCGTCGTTCGTAGCATGAGTTTTTGTCAGCAGCCATCACTAGAACATTCAGGGTGGTAATTGCATATGTACAACAAAAATGTCATTTACATCCTGGAGCTGGAGGCTCAGGGTCAGAAGTCATATGTGGTGGTTTTGTTGGGGAGGAAGGGGGGGGGGGGGGGGGGTGATGAATGCTGGTGTGTTATCTGAGCCTCTTCTCTGCTGAGTAGATGGACATGTAGTAGTCGTTGCTGCCTACTGCCAAGTGGGGCTGGAGGGAGACAGAAAAGAGGGCAGATTAAATGGTCTTGTTTATCACAGGTAGAATGATGTGTGTGCATTCACAAAAACTGAGCAAAGGCAAAGTGTGTACCATAGCAAACACAATATGTTGATCAAATACAATTTAGAATACAGTCTATGTCAGTATTTCCTTTATAAATGCAGTGGTAATTTATTAATTATTAATGTCTGTTAATCAGCTTACTCTATGGATAAATACTTCTAGAAAACCTTCTCTTAAGACAATAGAGGAACCATTTGTGTATCAATTATGTGCAGTCATAACAGTCTATGATGACAACTGACCTATGGCTAAGCCCCGCCCTCAAACGCGATGAGCCAATCACAGTGCGTATAGCCATTCCCATACACTCGGACATTCTCTGCCTGTATGTTCATTGAAATGCATTACAGAAAGTCAGTTTCATTCAGTTTTATGAGCTTTTTCTGAGATTTGAAGTTTACAAATGGTCAAACGGTGTGCATGGGGTACATGCAACTCCGACACAAGGTATCCTGAGAGGCTGGGCGACGAGGTGTATTTTTTATACTTTAAACCACATCTCAACCGAGAAAAGTGTCTCCTTTGGATAAAGTTGTGCGGTAACGTTAGACCACAACATCAACTCAACGTGAATAAGATTAACAAGGATGTCTATATCTGTTTTAAGGTAAGTCAACAACATGTTTGAGGCGACATATTGTCACTTTGCTGGAAAGAATATAAAGTTATCTTTAACATCTCTAGCTGACGTTAGCTAAAGTTAGCCTAACGTTAGCTCCTAGCTGCATTGCTCATCATGTCACCTTGTTTGCTGGGAGTTCATTAGCCTATTTTGTTCTAGTTTTTGTACTTTGGTGATCGTACATCATTGTTAGCTGTTGTCCAGAGGGCTCTAGTTAAGCTAACGTTAGCTAAAGTTAGCCTAACGTTAGCTCCTAGCTGAGTTGTTCATCATGTCACCTTGTTTGCTGGGAGTTCATTAGCCTATTTTGTTCTAGTTTTGTACTTTGGTGATCGTACATCATTGTTAGCTGTTGTCCAAAGGGCTCTAGTTAAGCTAACGTTAACTTCTGGAGCTTAGCTTCATTAATTTATCTGTAATTGCAGAGATAACAAAAGTTGACAAACGTCATGCTGAATGATTCAGTGTAAATACTGTAGCACCAAACTAACGGAGAGACACTCTTGGTAAAGATGGTAAAAAGGCTGTTATCCTTTTCTCATATTCTGAGCTAAAAACCTTAACTTCAGTGGCACTTTAAATTGTTGTATTTGATGGTGACGGCAACGAGATGCGGTTTATCACGCTCACACTGGGACCTGTAAATAGTACCTTAGGAACCAGAAGTACGCTATCAGACATGGTACTTAGACCCTAGGTCCATTTAGTGTCTCCACTTTAAACAGTACTCTTAAGGCCCGAACATACTCGGGCGTACTATAGGCGAGGAATGTCCGCAGTCATTCGGGCTTCCATAGTCGAGCGCACTTCCACATTGTAGTTTCCTGTAAAAATGTCCGTGAAAAATCCCTGCGATGTGAAAAATACATGCCGAGCAGTCACTGGTGCACGAAGCGGAGTCCGCGTGGTCGTAAAAACCTGAGCTTTGCGCGCACAGGGCTTGCGGACGTCCGCTTTGAGTCCGCGCGGACCTCCGCGGAGTCCATTCCGCGTACGTTCCGCCTGAGTATGTTCGGGCCTTTAAGTGTGGGTGGGGTTGTAGTCACTCAATGCCCGGTTCAGCAATCACTGTATTTCCTGTATTTTTACTGGTGACAGTGATCTGCATCTTATTTATCGTCTACAAAACGGGGTTGCACGCTAACATTTCATAACAAAATAGAACAGGTTGCAGTGAGTCTCTCTAGATGGGATATTTTAAAAATAGAGGGTGTGTGCATTTAGTCAGTCTTAGGCAAGTGCAGGGGGTTAGTGTTGCCACAGCCCACAGGAACTATGCTCTGTGATGCTTTTTTTCCCCCTCCAAGTGAGGATTAGAATATATGCATTTCACATAATCCGGTCGATAATACATATTTATAAACATCTGAAGTTGCACTCATTACTAAAAGTGTCATCCAAGAGAGACAATAAAAACTAATGGGATAGTCAAAGTTGTTATATTGAAACTTAAGGTGTACTGATGGATTCAGCTGCTGCTGGAGGCAGCAAAACAGCCTGTCATTTTATAGTTAAAGTTCACTAATGTATGTAAAACTCTCCACGGTATGAACAGTGGTTACATAAGCTTCAAAACCAGCAACAACTCAGCCCTGAGCAAGAGAGACCATCCTCTATTGACCAATCAATGGACTGCAGTGTTTCTAGCTACACCTTTTAGTACCAGATCTGTGTGCTAGGTACCCCAACAGCAGGGTGACCAAAAAAGGGGGCGGTACAGAACGGTTCCATTGGTACTATCCACAACTTTTCACACTGGAAACAGGAAAAATGCACACCGAACTGAACTGAACTTTACCGGACTGCTTGGTGGGAACGGCTATCGCTTTTAGGTCCGGTCAGAAAGGACTGATGGTGAGGCAATACAATGTGTTTGGGAAGTACAGAGCTTGTGACTTGATACTTGTTTTTGGATTCTTCGTTCACCAAAGGCTTGCAAAAAATTTAAGTTAATGACATGAATAATTAATATATAAATGGTAATTTTGTGGTAGAAGTATTCCTTTAAAACGCTATAATTTTGAGGTACCTTAGGTTAGTATTTCCATTTTACTCTTCCTTATACTTATTCTTCTCTACATTTTAGAAGGAAATACATATTGTATTGTATTTTTACCTCACCACAGTAATATAACAACAATACTGTAGTAAAAGTTTTTTAACACATAACAAAACAGTTTGCAAAATATCATGCATTAATGTAGATCTACGTACCCATACTCCACAAAATTTTGAGTAGCTCTGAAATATTTTAAACTACTAGCCTAGGTGAACGACTGCATGAATACTGCTGTGGTCGGTGACTAAGTGTAAATTTACCCAGTGAGGATGGAAGGCTAAACAGCTGATGGCCCCAATCCTTTGTCCCATGAAGCCGTCATAGTACTTTATGTTGCTGATCACATCGCCGTTAGCGTTGTAGACTGCTATGAACTGGTTCATTGACCCACTGGAAAGAAGTGGGTAAAAGAGAGAGAGAACAAGACATACTGTAAAATCACATATGCTGTGTGTAGTACAGTGATTTCTTCTGTGGTGACATGTAACCTTTGGGATGGATGTCAGGTGTATTGCCCAGTTAAATTTGTTGTGTTTGTCGAGCCAATTAAAAACATAAAGAAATCTATTTTGGAACCAAGTAAAGAAGACAGAAAAGGAACCATGAAGGGATTTGACGTTCACATTGTGGACACTTGATGAGCTTATCTAGGGGCTGGGACCTGCATCTATACAAACAAACTCACCAAGCAAACAAGTTGGCCTGTGGGTGGATGTCCAGGGCCGTTAACCCCTTCACTGTCTGCAGCACGTTGATAGAGTCTGGTGTCCGCGGTTCAAAGAATCGAACGTCTCCGTTAACACTGGCGGGGAACATCAAGGTTAGTAAAGGCAGAAAAAAAGACTGTGAATCTTAACAGGCAAAGAAAGAACAAACCTGACACTGATAATGTGTCCATCCGTCTCCTTCTGGAGATGAGCTTTGACCACCCAGGCTCCGTGCTCCCTGTAGGTCATCACACGACTGCAGAAACACACAACAGACAGAACAAATGTCAGCTTACACAAAATAGTACCAAATTTCAATCATCTTGCCTAAACCTAACCAATCCAACCAACAAAGGCAGCAAGTACTGGCCAGTTAGAGTGGGGCAGGTTATACCTCCACCATCCTAGGAAACACAAAGTCATGTCACAGGCAGCGTTGGTCCCCTTGTTGCGATCTCGCCAAAGAATTCATGTGAGTACATCTTAAAATGAACAATACATTCAGAAACGGTCACACAGCAGAGGGGACCTGTTTTCTCTAGAGCTGGATTCGCTCAGGTTGCAACAAATGATCGCAGAGTTGATAAAAATCAATGATCATATTAGCTGTTACTTCACGTTATGAGCTGTAATGTTATATATTTTGAAATACATTTTCTCTTGATAAATGAATTGATGCTGTTAAGAGTAACATCAGCAGATAATAATATCTCAAATCAATCCGGTTCACATGTGCCCTAACTTTAAAATCTTAAACGCTGCATGGTTCATGGCAATTTTTTAATGATAAAGCTGGAAACTGTGCTGGCGCTGTGGAGAGTGCACTGCACACAAGGTAGAAGTGAAGCAGTGAAGCATTTGGTACTTTGTATATCACAAAAACATCTACAACTCCTGTCTATGTGTGTTTGTCTGTGTATGTGTGTGTGTGTCCACTGTGGGTTGCATTTAAATTAACTAGTTATGGGATTGTCTCATTTGAACTTGACCTTTGGAAAAAAAAGTGACATCCCTAATAATTAAAGCCACTCTGTTGCTATGGTAACCTGTTTGGTCCATGATGACAGGACTTGGTTTCATCTTTATTGTTTTTATTGTTAGTTAGCACATGCATAAAACAATCTCAAGTTAAATTTAAATCTGGTATCTATTAGCTGTCAATAAATCAATGTATTTGTCACATGAAATCATATAAAATCATGTAAAGTTACGGCTGACCAATATATCAATATCATATTGGTAGTAAGATATGAGACAAGATATTTTCTTAGATTTTGGATATCATACGTGTTGTCTTTTCTTGGTTTTGAAGGCTGCATTACAATAAAGTGCTGACATTTTCTTAGAACAGAACAGAACAGAACAGAATGGAATAGAATAGAATATATCTTTATTGTCCTCCAGGGGTGAAAATTTGTCTTTGGCTCACCAAACACAAAAGACAACATTGTAAAAGCAGGTAAATAGTTAGTAAAACAAACAAAACAGTCATTACAGAAATAGTTAAAACATTAACTCAGCTCAGTGTCTGTCTGTGGTTTAAAGCTCATCTGTCACTGTTGAGTTAAGGATATTGATGGTTATTGATGGATATTGATAACGATATTTGACTTTCTCCAAATAGCCCTGATCTACATAAAATCATTAAACTACAATTCCAGTGTTGTTCCACAGTTGATTATTCATTTCAATAATTGATAGATTCGACTATCAAAACAGTTGTTAGTTGCAACCCTAGTAGTATGAATGAGCAGTAGTAATAAACACAACGTCTCTATACGCCCCAACAGGACATGCAAGAGAACTACTAAGGCAGTCAATGAACAGAATGTCTTTAAACACACGCCTCCCTGAAGATGCAATATATGACGCGCACACGGCGCCCATGTTCTGTTAGTCACTACGTGACAGACTTTTGCATTTATAGGATTAACCTTGTATACTGCTGGCAAGCCAAAAAACAGCTACAACAATTACAGAGTCAAAGGATTTATCATAAATCATTCAATAAGTGAGTGAAGAAGACAGGAGCAGTAATAACACAGAAACAACAACAACAAAACAAGTAATCATAATTCAGTGAGACAAGACCACATAACTACCACCCTGGCTACCTGTTAGGTATAGAGTTGATTTTAAACTTTTACTAATTACTCGCCTATAATTAGTAAAAGTAGCCTATATGGCCTAGCCGCTGCCTGCGCTCCTCCTAACTGTTCCTACAGCCCGCCTCATTACAAAGGGAAACTAGGTGTTTTCCATTAGAGCCCCACAACTGTGGAACTCCCTATCTGAGGAACTTACGTTAGTGCTTCTCAAAACATACTTTTACAGGAAGGCTTTTTTTTTTTTTTTTTTTTTCAATTTTTACAGTAAATCTCTTCTTTGTCTAGTTTATATCCCTCTTTTTAAAATGTTATTGTTTATTTATTCATTTTTATTATACATATACATTTATCTCGTCTTAGCCTATGTTCAGTGTTTTTTTTTGTTTTTTTTAAAATGTAAGTTATTGCTGTTTTTATCTCAATGGTGTAGTCCCAAAAAGCACTTTGTAACTGTGTTTTGAAAAGTACTATGCAAAAAAATTTATTAGCATTATTAGTTATGAGCAGATGAACCAAGGATGAATGATAAAAGATCTGGTTCAACATTAAAAGTAATTACTTTCAGAAAACTGTGAAAAATGCGGGACCTACAGTTTGAATTTTAGGACACAAAGAAACTATGGCTCAAGTTGCTTTTGAGGACTGGAATCATCTGAATGGATTTTTATTTTTATTTTGGAATAATGAAGTCTTTGTATTGTTTTAAATTGATTTAAGAACTGTCTGTGTGTATGTGCTAAAGCCCTTCCCCTCATATGTCATGTGGAACAGGGGATTAAAGTCTTAGCAAAATAAATAAATAAACAAAAATAAACAGCAGTATAAAACACAAAAGCATGTCACCTTCTGCTGTAACATGTAATAAAGGAAAGAAACCACTGGGTGGCATCATGGGACCATGACTGAAAAAAGCATTAACTGCCTCCTGGAGAGACGCAGGTGGCTCTGAGGCATAAAACCCTACAACCACCTTTTTAGAGCTAAGCTGCACCTGACTACGCACCACCCATAACGCACTCTATTAGTGTTGGTCAAATACATCCTGACTACATGTGTGACAGGAAGTGCATTCAATCTCCCCACATTCAAGGACAAAAAAATTATTTATGACAATTAATAGCAATTTTTAGATCATAAGACGCTTTGTAAACTGCTGCACACAAGACATACAAATCATTTCATCAAGAATATTCCAAACATGTCCTGTATGTGCCTGTCTGCTGGTCCTAGACTAATCTCAGTGGGAGCAACATACAGTAGTTGTTAAAAGATGTACCTTCATGCCTGAGGGGAACGATTAAATTAGCTTTACTTAAAGATTTATGGGCCACTACACGGTTTAACTGCTTTGTTTTTCCCCCTTGGGTCTGAAATTAAAATAATGTTTAACCAACTGGGGGGGATACGGTGCCACCAGGGTCCATTAAAAGAGGTGGCAACCTCAAAGGGAGATTTACAGCACACTATATATAATAAGTATAGATTAGAGAAGTGAATAATGTAGGACTGTGTAGAAGTTAATGCCCACAGAAAGTGCTGTGTGTGTTCTTCAATGTGTTTAAATAATGGTGAGACAGTTAAAGAAAAAAAAGCTGGGAAATTAAACTATAAATAAATAATCAACTTAACCTCGTCTGTGATCAGACAACAGTGAGGTCAGTCTGAGAGAGAGAGAGAGAGAGAGAGAGAGAGTGTGTTTTACCATTCATTTGGACCCATCCTTCTGTCGAATACGCGTACAGATCCGTCACCCAGACCAGCAACAATGAGGGAACGCTGGGAGTCACAGGAGAGGCTGGTCACACAGCTGTCCGCTCCTGTCGGGATGTCCTGGTGGACACACACAAACACAAAAAAAAAAAAATCCCCATAAATGGCTTCTAAAGCAAACTAGCAGGGTACCACTGTCAACACAACTCTCATCTCACATTAACCCTTCACTGAAATCATCAATCATGTGCTTTGTTGAGGGTTGGCTCATTTGATGTTGGCCCCGGCATCAATATGCAGCCACAGGCGAGGCTGGGCCATTTGTACTTGTATTAAGTCCATCCATCAAGACAGTGAATAGCACACCAAGGACCACTACATGTGTAAAAACAAAGAAAGAAGAATAAGAGGAAACGGCACTAATGGTGCTGGCTCTGCCACTGACTTCCATTAGTTCACTTCATTTTCATTAGTACACTGCGCACATTCACACCAAAAGCTAAAAAGCAGAGTATCATTGACATGATTTATTCGTGTTTTGTACCATTTATTATTATATTTAGTATTATTTATTTGTGCTTTGTCTGATGGAAATTATTTCTTTTGGGGGGGGGGGGGGTGGGGGGGGGTGGCACTACACCTGTGTTTAAAGAACTCACATTAAATTAACATCACAACAAACATGTTTTTTAAGTGCCTATGCTAAAACCTATGTATTTTTTTTTTTTAGCTTTTTAACTTGTTTACATTAAGGGGATAGTTTGGATCTTTTGAAGTAAGGATGTACAAGGTACTTATCTATAGTCAGTGTGTTACATACAGTAGATGTCAGTCAACCCTAGTTTGGAGAAGCAGACAGGAGTACTGACACAGACTCTAAGCAATGTCTTGTTGTACCTAAAATAAAAATAAAAATCAATATTGGTTTAAGTACATTATACTTTACATCATACAGTGATTTCCAACAGGAAAGAGAGGCCATTATATCACTCTCTTCAAAGCCACTCCATTGAGAACAGTCATTTAACATCGCTGAGTGCAGGAGCCGCTGGTTTACCACTGCCTTGAACAGTTAGTTTGTCTTATTCTCTGACTATGGTTTTTAAAAGGGTTAGTTTGGATCACCCACTATACATAAAGATAGACAACGCGTCTCCACTCACCCCCACTGTACAAAGATGACGTCAAAATATTCCGGATACAGATGCTGCCGAGAGAAAACTTCAAGCTGCTGGTGGCGCTAAATGAAGTCAATGGATCTTCACAGTCATCTGTTAGATTCGACTAAAATGAATCATAACTTAACTATCTGCCTCTAATTTCATTTGTTTCAAGCATTATTGGCAACACCTCGGTAAGGTTTGTTAACAGAATTTAGATATGATCTGCAACTCCAGAAACAATGACAACACTTTTAGCAGTAGTGCAGTAGTATGTGTAACCCTCGCTCAAACAAATGACCATCAGAGTGTTCTTTACAGACACCAAAAGACATCAAACCTGAGTAAAGACTACACTGTAAACCCATACGTGCTCACACAAATTTTTTTTTTTGGGAAAAAGCTTGCAATCAAAACTTTTAGTTTAGTACAATACAGTGACATATGCTGCATGTCATCCCCCCACTCTCTGTCTCCCCATTTCAAGATGAAACAATCTTTAAAAAACAACTTTTTTTGATGTGTAATCGTTTAGTTCTATGTCCTATGAACATAAAAACATTGAGTACACATTTATAACATGTTTTTTAAAATTTCATTGAATTGCAAAAATACATTGTGGACAGGTGAAGTTTCTCAATTACTAGAATAAGGCAAAGAGTAGAACTCTGAACCAGGAAGCGCTCTTTATTTCACCTCAGCACAACTTTATGTTGGACACTCTAATATCCACACAGGCAGAACCTCACTAACTGTGTATACGACTAAACTCGTGGTGAAAAATATCTTTAACCACAACATTAACTGTAACACATTAGAGCAACTGTGATATACATAAACATGAATCACTGTGTAATGGGTAACATGAGCAACTTAGAACATATTAAAACATAGTTTTCCTCGCCTTATGGCCTTAAACACATTGTCTCATGGCATGCTGGGAAACTCCGTCCATTTAGATCCAACACGCCGCAATATGTTAAGTGCACGATAATAGTGTTGTTTACTGGCTTTTAACTAATTAGCTAAAACTCAAAAATGTTTGGCTTAACATAAAAAAAATGATGTCAAGCTCACAAGGGATGACTTTTTGTGTCAAGTGAACATAATGTTTTTATGTCATTTTGAAAATCCGGGGCATTTGTGTAGACGTGTCATGGATGGATTGGTGTTTACAGTGTAAAAGGATCATAAATTGAAGAATTGATTCATCGAGAAACAAGAAGATCTTTAGGCCCGCAATGCCTGAATGCCAACTTTCTCATCAGCTAATAAAAAGCTACTAAATGTCCTCTTTACATCGAGTTCGAGCTGTATTTATTGTGAGCTTTTAGAGAAAATCAGACATGCAAGAGGATACACTGAGTACAATACTGTACCTGGACTTTCATCTCCCTGTCTGTGTCCCAGATCCTGACGACTCGGACATCTCCAGATGTCATAAGGAGACCCGTCTCCTGTTCCCAGTCCACCACCATGCCTGCACCTACAACACAAGATGACACAGAAGTTATAATGCAGAGCATATACACTTAAACATTCACCAGGACTGTGTGCTGTTATGTCATTCTGTTGTGTCATTCAATCAAAACAAAACAGAAGGCGTTTTTTTTTTGTAACATCACCATTAATAAAAACATTGAAAGATGGCCAATATCTGACATATGACTATAAAATATTAAATTACTGAGAAAAACTTGTAAACAATGTGTGAACAGTGGCTTTAACTGACTGTTTTTTAACACAGTTAATTTCATTTATCAGTGAACCCTCATGCACATTAACCCACACAAACACAGCTGTTAAATACACCCAGCATGTGTTGATCACCCTAAAACACAACACACACAATCTGTTGGAGGTTTCAGAAGGCCCTCGCTGCCACATGTAGCAAGTCAAATGACAGATTAGTGCAACAGCTTCCTGCACCACTGGGTAACTAAGAAATACACCACAAAGGACTGAGCAGGACCAGAAACATCTTTCTGCAGACTGCAGGTGCATAAGCAATACCTTTTGTTCAGTTATATATCAAAGTTACATATCACAGTCACCAAGTCTGTGTTTTTCTTTCTAAAAGTTCCACATTTCTTTGTGTATAAACGTGCATGTCACGCAGATGGAAGCATGGGTTAGCATTTTGCATCCTTCCCGTCAAGCCGACCGCTGGGAGATGCAGACACTGACCCTGGAACAGAGCCCGTCAGCAGATTCTGGCTCAGATGAGTCAAATGGCACTCGAGTGAGAAGTGAGGAGGAAAGAAGCTGAAGACAGCAAGACTCTTCATATGTTGGCAGTCACAGCAGGAATCAAGCGAGCGGTGCCATGTCAGCCACACTTGCCCTGCTGGCTCAGTGATGCCTGGCGGAGGCCTGTGGCTCCAGTCTAAAGGCGGCAGTACGCTTCAAATGAAGCGCTTGTTGGATCCCAGATCAGTGTCTGAAAACCCACATTCTGACAATCACTTCACAGAGCAATGGTGCAGCCAGGTGTTTAGAGGTGAGAATGTAAGCAGGGTTTAAATTTAAGATCTCTTTTTTCATTAATCACACAATCAACCATCTCAAACTTCACAACATAAACATTCTAAATGGTACCCTTTGTGTTTCCTGTTGAAATGTTTTGCAGCATATGTGAATGACATCAGCTGACAGGAAGTAAACATGATTCCAAGCTGCTGCCTTCCAATGCAATTCTAGTGAAATGGTCTTGTACAACAGAATGCAATGCTAGGAATGCCTTTGAGGAGTGACTGTCTGGAAGTGTGCATCCTTATTCCCATTTGTACAATTCATCACACAGAGCTCCAGAGTGTGACATTTTGGTCACACATGCAACCAAAAATCTGTCTTTTAAAACACATGTAAACATGTTAGTTTGACTGAAATCATACTAAATCAAATTTCTCAAAGTTGGACAAACACACACAGATAATGTCATTGGGAGTTGAATTACTCCTGCATGTATACAGTCAGTTGGACGAACTGGCTGAGGCACTCTGCATGTGCTCCACAGTTTCCGCTCAGTGTTTTGACCCAGAAGTCGAATAGCATTAAATGTGTAACAGAAGAAGAAGGCGGTAACAACATGGTGAAATCTACATCCGGAGCTGTGCATTTTTGGATGGACGAGGAAACACACTTCATGCTTTGTCAGCTGAAAGAGTTAACTATTCTAAAATACATGGATGGGAGGAAAACACGGAATGGCAACTTCTTCAAGAAAGTGGCAGGACAGCTGGACGAGGCTCGATTGTTTGATCGGCAGCATAACAGGTCAACCAGAAAAAGGTCCAATACTAACAAGCTGAAAAGGGGCATATCTCTACATACTTCAGTCAATAAATCGTTTCCCTTCCTGTGCTTGTACACAGGGACAAAGCCAGTAGTCCAGTTAAATGGTTTAGTTGAGCAATAACCGTAGCTTGACTTAACTGTGCATCTAAACGTATGTAGTGTCTAAATCTGCGTCTATCTGATCCAGCAACCAGCAGTTATTTTAGTAAGAAATCTTAACTTTTGAATTATGGTTTATCTATTTTTATTGATGCTGAATTGACAAGTCGCCTTTTATCTTGTGTTTAAAGAGTTATGTGTTTTTGTGGACACGTAAAGAATTGTTAATATGTTGTACTTCTTAAAAGGATTTTGGCGTAATATTTTCCACCAGGAGCAGGATGGGGAATAACCTCAAAAGGAATCTAGTTGTAGTCTTGCATAGTGACCCTGCAAGATCCCCAGTCTTTCAAATTCTTAATGTGTGTGACTAATACTCACACTGTCTTTGGATGTGAGAGGGTCTCAGTCTTTTCAAAGTATTCTAAAAGTCTTCTAGTGTCTGGTAGGCATTATGGTCGCAACCCTTTAAAAGCTTTGGAAACAACAGCTAGTGTGAGTGGACCTTTATTTTGTCAACAACACTAGGATGGATCCTAGTGGCTACACAGCTGGGGAATAAAATAACTGGACCATCAGCAACAATTGGAGAACCACATTTCCCACAAGCTACCATGCTGAGAGGAGTGCAGATTCTATTTCGACAATGGATGTTTATGTGATGAAGGAGAGGGTGTTAAAGGGGCAGGCAGAGACTCCAAATGCACATGAAAACACTCTGTCGCTTTTACCACAGCCGCAATGCAAACAACATCCTCTCTCTCCTCTTGAAACACATTTCGCTTCATTTCATCCCTTTCCTCCTCCTTGTTCTCTCTTAGTCACTTCCTCCTCTTGGTTTTTCAAAATCAATAACCATCTCCAGCTCACCCACCTATGTCACCACCTCTCTTTATGCATTCACTTCATTCTTTAACTCAGCGGCTTTTCATCCTAATTGGCTCCTTTTACACAATTTTGAGATGGAGTGAATATGATCTCCATTAGTGTGCTCTCCTCTGGCCTCGCACAACAACAGTAAACCTGTGCATCTTTCGTGATCCTGTCCCACCACTCATCTCCTCCATGTGCCTCCTTTATGAGTCGTGACTAAGCTTCACTTTCTTCCACTGAACCATCGCTAACAGGGCTTCCTACTGTTCTACTTGGCTTGGGTTGTCAGGAAATCCCAAGCCCCCTGTGGAGGCATCGCATCCTCCACTGTGACGTCATCCTGCCTGCTCAGGCGTCACAACGTCACGCTGCTGCTAGCGTGGGCACATGTGGGGGGATAGCACGCAGGGGGAACCACTTCACAGGACTGTGCTCAGTCAGTGACACGTTCACAGTCGCACGCTTGATGCTGGCTCATTTCAGAGGCTGTGAGAAGAGAAGGAGGCATTCCCTTTGAAGCTGGCAGCTCTGCGAAGAGGAAATCTGGGTTACAATGAGAGGGGTGGAGAATGGAAGATTCTCCAACACAAAATGTGTGCATGTATTTCCTCTAAAATAAGGAGCCCACATTTGATTTGATCCTCCTTTATGCATCATTATCTTTCCCTGTGTCCTCCTATAATGAGAAATCAATTAAGGATTAAATATAAAGTGCATGAGGGGAGATCCCCAGGAGACTATGCGCTGCTAATGGCCTAATCGTCTCTGTGTTTTGGTGTCTATTATAAGCACTACCAGATTGCTCTGGAGCCAAAATAAGATACTGGGCTCCTAAATACCCTCTGTTCCTTCCACTCTATGCAATGGGTCCAGTTTCTTGGTGCTGGAGCCTGACTCTGTGTCTGCTATGTGGTACTTTGATTAAACATATAAAGTAATGAAGGACTTAACAAGATGAATGCAAAATGAATCAGCGTGCTGAAATGAAAACAATCTCTGTACACGAGTGTTTTCGCACCATTTCAGACAGAATCTCTGTCCATGCTAACACGCCTGAAAATGCATATCACATGACTACTCACATTTGAAGTTGTTGCAAAGTAAATACGGCAACATATCAGCGCAGTGCCAGGAGCATCATGCATCACCAGAGGAAGCCATGGCGATTGGAAAGGAGTGCCCGCACAAGAAGGAACGCTTAGCTTTAATGTTCTGGCTTGACACATTTCCAAAAAGCCTCTGTTTCTTCTTGTTCAGACCATAGACTGAATATACAGATGACAGCTCTTCCAAAGTGAAGCCGAATTGCTTTCGATTGCCCCCTGGTGGCTGGCTGCAGTACAGATGGGATGGGACTTGGGTCAAACTAAAAACTCAAAGTACACAACAAATACATTTTTCCCAAAGATGGTTTTTGTCATTTAAGGTACTTTTTATCACGCTGCTGTATGTTCAAGTGATCGTTTTTCTGATTAGTTTGGTTTTAATTAGTTATCTGAGGCTGTAAAATGGGGATTTTACAACACGATTGACAACTGACATTTGGAGATGACACTACTGTGGTAGGTCTGATTGACCATAACAGTGAAACAGCCTATAGAGCAGAGGTGTCTTTGCTGACAGAGTGGTGCGGTGCTCATTCAACAACCTAACCCTCAATATCTCCAAAACCAAGGAGATGGTTATTGATTTTCACAAGAAATTCTGCAATGCTCTCCATCCCTTGGACATCAAAGACCAAACTGTTGAGAGGGTAGACAGTTTCAAGTTCCTTGGGACTGCCATCTCCTCTTGTCTTAAATGGGACATTAATGCCAGCCTGACTGTCAAAAGAGCACATTAACTCCTGTTTTTTCTAAGACAGCTTAGGAAATTCAAGGTATCTAAGGCTGGGATGCTCCATTTCTACAGGGCTGTGATACAGAGTATCTTAACTTTCTCTGTCACAGTGTGGTATGGAAACTGTTCAGCATAAGCCATAGATAAGGTTGTCAAAATACCATCAAAAATCATTGGTCTAGACCTTCCCGGAATTAGTGACACCTACAACACCCGTCTTCTTAAAACTGGATAAAAGATCATAAATGACCCATCTCAAATGTGGGCATTTGACCCTGCAAATTCCCTTTTCACCCTTCTACCTTCAGGTAAAAGGCTTAAAAGTATCACGTCCAGAACCACCCATTTTTTAAATAGCACCTACCCTCAAACTGTGAGGACTTTTAATGCTCATCAGTCCTCATTTCCTGCACTGCTTAGGTAGCTATGTCTCCCTCAGGGTCCTCCTGAATGCACTAGCACTTTATGTCATATCTGTTTTATGTATTTTTTTTAACCATATTTATAACAGGTAGTTCTATGATCATCTGTTTTTATGCCATAATGTATTTTAATTCTCTAGTCTGTCATTCTGTCCTGTGCGTGGGTCTTGTCCAAATGTTGTATTTTGTTTTTGTACTCTTTTGTGTGGGCCTCACACACCAAAGTGAATTCCAATCGATGTTTTTTCTAAGTGGCAATAAAGACTTGACTTGACTTGAACTGTGTGAGCCAGCTGGTGGGCTCGCATTCAGTGGCGCTGATGTAGCCTTATTTTAGTGGGTCTGGTCATTGTTTCTATTTGAGATGACAATTTGGGTTTGGAAGTGAAAACAAAGACAAAAGGTATGTTTATTTTCTCATACCTTTATTCAGTGCAATTCAATGGCATTAATGGAAACTTGAATGAGACTTTAAAACTACATTTAATTGCTGTCGGTCACACAACCCTCACATTGCTGGTTGTAGGGTTTGTTTCAAGTGTCCTCCCACTTTTTCGGACTGATTTTCTACTTTAATTTTGACCTATTTAACGTACTGTGGATGTGCACTCAGTTTTCCATTGCAATCAGAAAGTAACATTTTTGGTGTGTTCACTCTTGTTTTTATCTCCAAATAAATTGGGTTAGATAATTTAGTTGGCTTTCTGTCTTACTGTGTGATTGCCGATGTTTCTTGCTTTTATGCTGTAATGATGAGCCATATTTCCAGAGATCAGCAGTGGTCCAGTGGACCACACTGGGACCTTGTTTCGGAAAAATACAGTAGTTAATGCTGAGAGACAAATAGTTTTTTGATCCCATATGAGTTGTGCTATGAATAACGTGTTTGTCAATTTAAAAAAGATTTTGTATGTCAATAAAGTTATTTTTTTCGTTAAGCTGTTGAAGTATAACATTCAAGCATGAGTATTTAAGTATAATACGGAATTAGAATAACTACACTAGTTGCACAAGTGCTGTCATACCTTTCGTTCTTGCTGACACTGCGATGCCTGTGTGTTTCGTACCAGAATATACTCACATGAGCAATGGGTGTTGCTTGTTGTTTTGCTTCCTGTTCTTTTGCTTTCTGATTGATAAAAACCAAGGAGACGCTGGATAAAACATGTTAGGTTAGATAATGTTACCTAGTTAGCTATCTGGTGGTAGTGATGTATATTGTGCGCGATGAGAGATGAAGTTCATTGAGCCATTTCACACAAAACTAAATGCGCTACGACAAACTGCAACTTTCTTGACTTGCAAATCTATCTTTTAAATTGACAAATATCATGTGTAATTCATGGCACAACTCGAATGGGATCCAAAAATGATTTGTCTTTCGCTGTTGACTGCTGTACACATTTCTTTCCAAAATGAGGTCCCAGTGAGTACAATGTTTTCAAAGCCAGTACAAAAGATTGGAGAAACTAAAGACAAAAGATCCAAGTTGTAAATAATTACTATCCTTTGGGTAATAAGGCAGGACCCACCATGGGCCCCTACCATCAGCTGACACTGGTCTTGGTGCTTAATAAATGGTCCATTAAATTAGCACAAACCAGTTGACACGATTAAACCCTGGGCTTCTGGTCCCTGGAGTTGTGGGGGCCAGGGTAACTGTCCCCTTAACCCAGTTCTGTCTTTCTATTCCTCTCTGGCTCTCCCCCCAGCCACCCACTCCCTCTCACCCTAAACTCACTTCATCCCAAATCTTTCCTTGTTATCGTCTCCCCTTTCCTTCTCCACTGCATTAAATCTTCCAATAAGAACAGTTTGCTGGGAGTTCAGGGGGTTGGAGCTCACAGATCTGCAACCTTAAACCCGACCCTTCAGTTCTGTCTCACAGGGTCAACACTCAGCTGCTCATCACGGGATACAATTCTGCCTCAGAGGGCACCTTTGTGGGCCTGAGCGGGTCTTAGTTACCCACACAGAAATCAATATGGACATGGAGATTAGAGATGTGAGGAGGAAGGACTAGAGCAAAGGAGTGTGGGCAATGTTTCCTCAGCTGTAAATCCTACCACCTTACAGAGGTGGAGGTATAGATAGCTTCTATCTACGCTCTCTCTTTAAGCCTTGTCTCTTTCTCTTACTGCTTGGGATCAAATGTTCTTCCCCTATAACAATGTCAAAAACAGTAATGATACTGTTCACAGAATGGCTTTTCCCTTGCTGAATCTTAGACAAGGAAAAAAACAAGCTACTTTTAACATCACTATCAGCTGGGCTGCCAGCAGTTGTGGTAGATCATCTTGTTCCTGCGCCAGTGTGCCGAGACAATCTAACCTAATTTGAGATATATTTATCTATTCCTTTGCATGAATATCTTTGTTTCACTGTTCTTTTTTTTCTCTGGAGAAGGCGCCTTCCTCTGCATTCTTATTCTGCGCTATTATCTCCAGTGATGGACTAGCTCTCCCCCACACTGCAGCTCATTAAACCAGTGCTGCGGCCTTCCTGGTACTTCTCCCCCCTCAGTGTGTTTTCCCCTCTCTTCCCTTCATCGTGTTTGCTTTGAAAAGGTCCTCCAGGACTCAGGTAATAAAGAGTCTCCAGGATTACCTGGGACTTGCCCGGCAAGCATGTGCCTCAAAGAGAAGATGACGTTATTTTTGGGAGTGCTCTGACTGGCATCCCTGCTTTAGCATTTGTACAACCTTTGAAGGCTGAGGCCTGACATTTGGAGAGGTAAAAGGCTTTGACCTGCCTGGTTGGCAAAGACCTTGTGAAATGAGGCGTAACCTTCATGACATTAGCACTTGCTGACCTGATGATTGTGGACAGGAGACTAACACTAATTTCCTACATAATTTTACATAATTCACAAGGGAGATCCCCAATAGTAGGAACTGAACACATGATTTAGGCGACTCTTACAAAATCCATCAAATCACATTGCAAATTAAGCCTTGTTTCCACCAAGCAGTCCGTTATGGTTTGGTTCAGTTCAGTACACATTAGAACGGCTATTTTTCCGTTTCCAATGCGAAAAGTTGTGGATGATACAGAACTGTCCTCATTTTTCATCACCTCTCTGTTGAAGTACCCAGCACACTGATCCGGTACGAAAAGGTGGAGCTAAAAACACAGCAGCCCGTTGATTGGTCAGCAGAGAACAGTTAGCCTTGCTCGGGGCTGAGCTGTGGCTGGATTTGAAGGTTATGTAACCACTGTTCATACATGAGTAACCATGTATGTTCATACATCAGTAACAACAACCCCGTCTACATTTAAGAGTACTGTCTGCGGTGGAAACCCGAAACGCATCTATGGTCTAGGTACGTCTGTAGGGGCTACTTTTAGGTCTAAAGATACTATACCAAAAGTTTCTGGTGGAAATACGGCTTTAGTGATGAAAAGGTCAAATATGGAGGAGGAGCTGAACTTGCAAGAACTCTACTATTTAACATTAAAAAGCAGTTCACACATCTGTCCCTTCTGTAGAGGGTTTTCTTTGATCTTTGCTTCAATTTCACAGTGCAAAAAAGCCATAACAATCTGCAACTGGTGTAGAGGTCTGCATGAGCCTGCCTGTGCCTTTCAGATCCGACTAGATTCAACCAACCTGGTCCTGACGAATCTGAGACTCAAACCTGAACCAAGACCAAGGTCATATTTTTGTTTTCTGTCAAATTACAAACATCATGACCTAACACACGAACAGGTTTCTGATATCTAAACTGGTAATTTTTGATCTCCTGCATTCCTACTATAACATATATGGTAAAGTAAGTTTTTGTCTCTTGTCTACTTGGTGCTACTCTTGACCTACATTACACTGAAACCCCTTGCCCTGCATCCCAGTAAGGGCTGCAGACAAAAGAAGTGAGTCTGCCTTGGGGCTTTTTGTCTCATTTTCCTAAAACTTCCAAGTCACGTGCCCATCTCCAACTTCAAACCGAGTCCCTGGTTTTTGATTTAGCAAGTTGTCAGAGCCCCGAATTAAACAAGGCACCAAGCTGTGCAGCAAAATGTAGAACAGGACACAGTGTCTGCCTCCCTAAAGCCAAAGAGGAGAGGGCTGCCTGCCCTATTTTCACTTCTGCAGCCAAAAGACAAGGATGAGGAGAAAGAAGACAACAGAAAATAAACATTTCTAATCTTGAGCAACTGCAGCGATAGGAATAAGTAGAGGGTGGGGACAGAGGTAAATGGGAAGAAAAAAAAAAGCTGAAACATTATTAACACAATGTGGATCAGAACTTAATTAGATCGACCCTCAATCTAATCTGTAGAGATGTAAAGTCTGTGTGCTGTGCAGTAGCCGCAGGAATAGTTTCTCCAGTCTGTGCCACAGTCTCCTAATTTCACCGGTTCCCTCTGGACTTTAACAGGCTAATCCCTCCGGCGAGACGGACTGGGTGGCTCTATGCTATTAAAATCACACAGCACCGCAACGCTCCCAATTAAACACTGACACCTTTGGGACCAGCTTAAAAAAGTGTACTTTTTATATACACAAGAGGAGCCATTTTGAGGTTAGTACGAGTCATAGGTGCAGCGCCTGTTTGAGGATAGACCTCGGCCTCACCAAAGGCAAGAGATATTTTCCCATTCTTTAAATAAGCACCTATTCAAATGGAATTTCGTATGTGGATTTAAAGGTGCACTTAGCGATTCTAATGAAGCACACTTTTTTTGTTAAATTCAGCAATTTTCTCTTCACAGTCTGTGAGCTGTCTGTTGTGTGTGTGCACATTAAAAATATATCTAGTCTTCATACACAGCTCTATATATCTGACTCTGTAAAGGGGGAACCAACAAATATAAAAGGAATGTCCAATGTTTTACCTGATAATGACAACTACATGCCAATCCCTGCAGTAAGAGGGTTGAAATGGGGTGAAATGCGTTGCAAAGTCATCCCTGTGGGCAATTGAGCACCATCAATGTATGTCCACTAAAAGTACATGTTTTTGCCCCTGACAGGCTCGGACTGTTATTCTCAGTGTCTGACAACATTAAGGAGAGGGTCATTGCTGAGTCCAAGTGGACATTTGTGCCAAATTTGAAGAAATTCCCTTGTGGCGTTCTTGAGCTATTGCGTTCACAAGCACGGTATGGACATATGTACACACTAACCTACAGATGTAATAGGGACCAGGTTGAACGAATACCAAGGTTGCTCTTCAACTAACTAAATCAGTTTGTTACACTTACATAAAAAAGCTCAGTTGATGGCCATCACATACACTAAGATGGCGTTGTATTTGCTGAGGACATTTGCTTGTCCTCACAGCCTTTTTTTCTTGTGATATTAAAAGGGTGTTTAACATGCTGCTTTCTTCTGCCTCTGTCTGAAATCAATGATCCATTGTTTCATAAATACTAAAGAATATAGGGTGGTAACTTCGCCCCCATTATACTGTTAACCACATACAGTATGTGTGAGGCTAGAACTGAAAGCTACACAGGCATAACAACAGTAACTAAAGGGAGCAAGGCTTAGCACTGTATTTGTTGTAAGAACAGCATGTCCAACTTGTTGAAGAGGGCCCGTTAGCACTTGTAGAAACACATCACCCCTACTTTCATCTTTTAGGATGACTGCCAGGGATGAAGTGATGGAGCACCACTGGACAGATGAAGGGATGAGGGGTGGGGGTGGTGGTCGGGGGGATAAAACAAAACAAAACAAACAAAAAAAAAGAGGCACGCTGCTGGCTGTTTAGTGCAGCACCTTTGCTCTGGGAGTGAGGGAGAAAAGAAGAGAAGAGAAGAGAATGGCAACACTCACCTCCTTGCTTACTCCTGTCAAGATAGATGGAGACCCTTCTGGCCAGACCTGCGAGCAGGGGGAAGGAGCAAATGGAGAGGGGGGAAGGGAGGGCAGGGAGGAAGGAGAGCAGGAACGCAACAAAGCAAGCAACACATTAGCAAAGGACCCCCCCGTGCATGCAGACCCACACAATCGCACACACACTTAAAAGTATGACTTCACGAGTATACTCCACATGCATTCAAACAGCAGAGGGATGAACAAGGCTGCCGTTTCCCAGCATGGCGTCTCCCAAATGACTAACAGTGATATGCAGGGATCAAAGAGTGAGAGAGGCTGAGAGAGAGGCATGAGCTGAGTTGCTGCCTCTGCATTACAAACAGGAGCTGTGGAAGCTGCACTGGGTCCCTAATCTCTATAAACAGATATCTGCTTATGGATGCACAATCTCTGGGCAACGGGGGTTGATTTTGGAATTGGAAGCATTCTGGTTTTCGTTTATAGTCCGAGTAGTATTGACCAATCATGTTTGAGTGGGCTTCGGTTGCATGCAGGTAAACAGTCCATGTGGAGAGCAAAAGAGGCAAAACACATTCTTCAAAATACAATCTTGGACCCACTGGTTATCGTCTGATGACAATTTGGCTTTTTTAAGAAAATTATCTTCATTTATATGCTGAACAGACAAAATATTAAAACCACTGGCGGGTAAAGCAAATACCTTTGATCATCTCTTTACAATGCAATGTTCTGCTGGAAAATCTTGAGGTCCTGGCACTTGTGAATGCCACTTGACACCCACCACCAACCCTAACATGGTTGCAGACCATACACCCCCTCATGGCAGTTGCACCCTCACCAGAACAATGTGCCATGTCACATGGCAAAAACTGTTCAGGAATGGCCCGAGGAATGTCACAGAAGGCTCAAGGCACTGACCTGGCCTCCACATTAGTCAGATCCCAATCCAATCAAGCATCCATGGGATGTGCCAGTACACCACCTCCAGTGTGTGCCCCGGGGGTCACTCCCATTGGGAATTGCCGTTGCCATGAAGTGGGGTAGTTCATCTGCAACCCTCTTTGAGTGAGTGGTGCATGTCGAGTGGCATCCACATGAGTGCTAGGACCAAGGTCTCCCAGCAGCACATTGCATTGTAACAAGACGATCAATATTACCAGGGTATCTGCAGGTTTCAGTAAGTTAAATTTAAGACTTTTTAAGACCTTTTTAATGCCACCTTGAATGGAATTTAAGACCGAAAAAACTATAAATATAAGCGATGGTTGGGGGATCTCGCTGTACGATAACCAGTGCTTAATTTGTAAAATTAGAAGTGGGGGAACACTTTTTTAAGCGGCACCAGAGCCGCTTCACTGCGCAACTCCGAATGGAATGGTTGTGACATCTAGTGTTGTCACGGTACCAAAAGTGGGACCCACGGTACGATACCAGTGAAAGTATCACGGTTCTGAGTAGTATCAGGATACCACAGCAAAAATGAGGCAGATGTGCCTTTTGTCATTTATAAAAAGATAAATCACTTTTCTATAATACATCAATGATATTTCAATGGAATAAATTACTTATTTACTTATTCATACTTCAAAAACAGCATCAATAAGTGATTAACATAGGGGGGATCAAAATAAAATAAATAAATAAAATAAAAATCAACCAGCCACCCTCCTCCCCTGACAAGTTAAGAACAGTCCCTTCATAAGTCAAGAACAGTCCCTAAAGTGCAGTGAGGTTTGTGGACCGTTACCTGCCACAAAGAGAGAAATGTGAACGGCAGTCATGACGCCAACAAAAGAGGAAATTAGGCTACTGGACCTGGGGTCGGATTTCTCTGTCGCCGCCGGTAAGCCGTTATTTTGCGCCGCAGAGCCGCCGTAGGCTATTTGACCACCGTATTCCTGTCTGTGACCCCCGTTCAACCCACAGCCTGCATGATTCGCCTTTCGTTTCTGCTGCTGGTTGAAATCTGGACTCACACAGTGTGCTGAATGATTTATTTTGCTGGCACAAAACTATTTTTAGTCGCAAATGCAAATAAAATGCTTGCACGTAGAGCTCTGTGGAAAACAAATCACTGCAGACAAGTAAAAAGTCATAAATAAGAACTTTCACTGCTCAAAGATACTCACGTCTGGAAAACAAACCACTACAGCAGCATATTGAGTACCAGGTGGCCAGCGAGCGCCGTTAAGCCCTTTTCACACAGAGCGCGCAAAGCGCAGACCTCCGCCGACGAACCCATTCATTGTGTATGTGCTACTGCCAGCGCGCGCCGTTATTGGACGGCGCATGGATACTCACAGAAAAGTGCCGCGAGAATTAAAAAAAGAAAAGAAAGTCAGATTAAATATTCCTTCCGCAACAATTTTAAGACCTTTGAGTAATGAATTTAAGACATTTTCAGGCCTTACTTTTAGATACATGAATTTAAGACTTTTTAAGACTTTTCAAGGATCCGCGGGTACTCTGTATTACTCACTCACTACCAAGAATGACCCGCGCACAAAGGAAGAAATCTTGGCTATCTGGATATCTGTTATCTGGTACCAGCTGGCTACACCGGAACCCCTGAAATATTGACTGTTGCCCACAGTGGCTTATCGTCTTCAGACTGATGGGGTTCAGAGATTAAAAATAAAAGAGGCAGGGTGGAGTCACTGCTTGACTAGAAAAGACTGTGTGTGTGTGTGTTTGTGCATTGGAATGAGAGTTTGAGCAAGGTCAATAGTGAAAAGGACAACCTGAAATAATTTCACCAGGGTGAAGGTGTGTGATTAAATAAATCCATTAATCTAATCATGAGAAATGACTTGCAATTGCAAGATTTGTTGTTGCGGAGGTGCACATCATCGGGAAAACTGCTCGCTGCCTTGTTCAGCCTCTCTTGAGATGAGGGAAAAACACAAAACAATATCAAAGAATCAGCAAAGTAACAACAAGCCAGACAGACACAGAGTCTACAGAGATGGTTCACTGATGAAAAACAGTACAAAAGCCTCTTATTGGACAATGGGGACGGGATGAGTGAGGACAGGTTGTGCAGGGACTGGTGTGTGTCTGTGTGTGTGTGTGTGTGTGTGTGAGCCTTCCAGCATCTCCTTGAGAAACGTTCACAGTCTTGTAGCAACAACCTACAGAGGTAGAGCAGGTTTTTTGGCAGCACAAAGACAGACTTGTGTAATATTTTATTGGGTTTTAAATTATTAATGCCACTGAGGCAATGCAAAACAATTCTAAAAATTTCAAAACACAAGCATATAATTATTGTACTCTATCTGGAAGATGTTCTATGTAATATTTTTGAAGTGATTACTGGGCCAGGAGGGGAGGAGGTGTGTGTGAATGCGACAGAGGAAACTCTGTGTGTGTGTGTGTGTGTGTGTGTGTGTGTGTGTGTGTGTGTGTGTGTGTGTGTGTGTGAGAGAGAGAGTGAGAGATAAATTGCAGATGTTTTTTTTAACTTTCTTGCCAAGTTTAAAAAAAAAAAATTTGAACACCAACAAGTTGAAACTGGACTCTTCAGTAAAACTTTTCCAGGAAAGATCTCGGTGGAGCAGCTGTTTATATTAAAATTGATGCCTCCACTGTAGTCTGAATGCAGAGCCGACACAGCGTCTGTCAGTAACGACACAACCAGGATAACAAGCACACCATTAAATGTTAAAGTCTTAGTGAAAACAAGGCTGTGGCTCGCTGCAGGAGAGTCCTCTGCAGGGGAAGAGTCTCTCAGGGCGATTAGCGTTGTGAGAGTCAGACAGACAGTGATGCTAGTTAAGTGTGTCGCCTCTCTGCAGGTCCCCACAGAGCTCTTGTGACTCTGTGGCTTTGTAATGATGGAGACACATATGTGCACGCAGTGTGCGGTCCACACCTCTGCATAGATATCCCGCCAGCCGGTGAGTCAGCCAGTCACTCATCCTGACAGCTCCGCTCTCGTCGCTACCAATTAGCTAAATATGTGTCTTTTTCTACACGAGATGCGCTTGGAGAAAAATCTATTTGAATGTTGTCTGCCTAAACAACACTGGCATCACATGTGCTCATGCTAAAACACTCGGTCACAGACCATTTAAAAAGTTTTTCAAAACAGACACAAGTGTGGCAGTTAATTATTGCATTTATGGGACAGGGTATCAAGAATTCAGAGAAACATACAATCATTACTACAGCTGTCACACTTTGCCTAAAAACCTCCCTGACCCAGAATCCACAACTGAGAAACGCCCGAGGCAGAAAAATGAGAAAGAGAGAGACGGAGAGATAGAGAGAGAGAGAGAGAGAGGGAGAGTAACCTGGCACATCACAAAAATGTGTGGATGTCTCTGACAAGTATGTCCTGTGGGTGTCAGGGCTGGTTCAAATATTTGCGAATAACTCTGCCTCACGAATTATGAAAGTTTGTCAACACAGAAGGCAAACATGGCAGTGAATCCACCAACGTCCAACAGTCCGAGTAATACTCATGCAACAGAGAAAACCCTCTCAGCAGAGAATGATGAACCATCCACCTTTTTATGATTCATTTTCTCTTCATAAACAAACTTTGAATGCAGGTCTCCAACCAGGTTCAACTTTCCTCCAGCTGTGTCAGATATGACAGATATATGATGGATATGGCACATATGACAGGGTGAGACAGGTGAGGCTGACAGCTGGCTTTAAGTTAGCGTTAGGTTAGTTTTGACTGACGGAACTAAATTCAGACTCCTGACAATCCCAAACCTGCAACCATGGTGGCAAAAACAATCTACAGCAGTGTGGGAGAAGAGATGAACTCAGGTGGTTTTATATATTTCACTCCATCAGGTCAAATCAGTAAAAATACTGTATGTACTATATGTGACATACTGTCCTGGATTTGATGTAGTGGTCTGGTCTGTGTGTGCTCACACATACTGTGTGTGTGTATGACCCACTGTGCTGATTTTGAACATTTTTTTTGCACCATTAAAAACTGCCCTGAGCAATGTATGAATCAAAATGTGTTTCTCTATTAAAAGCACACATCATATGGTAATTAATGCTGTGCTGTTGCTGTGAGTGAGTGTTATGATTGATAGTCTGACTGGGTTTGATGGGGCTGGTGATCTCTTCTAATAACTTCATGGTAAGTGTGCCATGCATTTTCTCCATTTAGTTTAATAACAACTAACTTTAATTAATGCACTCTGAATAAAAAAATCCTACTTTCATGAAATTCCTTTTTTTTTAAACTGTTGTAGAGACTCACCTTCATAGGGTTATTTGAAGAATGGCTATGTAACTTTCAAAGAAGGAACAAAATTATTCTTCTTGCAAATGAAAGTTGAATTCATAAGCAAGAAAATCACAAAGTCAATACACTTGTGGATTTGGCTGCTGCAGCCTGACTCCATCTGGTATAATGAGTAGTTTATTTTGGCTAATGAGAGCTAATGTGAGCAAACTTCAGGTAGATATTATTGTTTAATTGAGCTGACTGACTATTTAACTCCTCACTACTTGTGAGGCTAGCTGTTAGCATGTACCAGAGATGGAACCAAGTTTCATTGTTTTGCAAGTCACATGTAAGAGTCAAGTCTTTGCACTCAAGTCCCGAGTCAAGACAGCCAAGTCCCAAGTCAAGTCCACAGTCAAAATGGGCAAATCCTGAGTCAAGTCCCAAGTCAAGACAGGCAAGTCCTGAATCAAATCCAAAGTCAAGACAGGCAAGTCCCTAGTCAAGTCCAAAGTCAAGACTTACAAGTCCCAAGATAAGTGCAAAGTTAAGACAGGCAAGTCCTGAGTCAAGTTCCAAGTTGAGACTGACATGTCCCCACTCAAATGCCAAGTTAGACAGGCAAGTCCCGACTCAAGTCCCAGGTCAAGACAGGCAAGTCTGAGGCCAAGTCTCAAGTCCTAGACTTATAATATTCACATTCTTAAATATCATGAATGCTTTTTAAAATTTGTACTTATGGGTTGAAACAAGTGTGTCTCTGGCTGTGATTTCTGACCTGTATGTTTTGCATACTACAATTGTTGTTGTTTTTAAATCAACTGTGCAGTTTTTGTACGCAACATAATTAGCTTTGGTTTAATTATTCCAAGTGGCGCTCAGCAAAGTGAAGTTAGTTCTTCATGGTTCTCTTCTGCAACTTTATTGGATGCTATTGGATTGCTTTAAACAAAGTAGGTCTGGAGAATTAAGTGTTGTCTTGCTGGGAATGAATAGTGTTAATGTTAGATAATTCAGGAAATGAAGAGAAATGAACTGTCTCACAGCACACATTTAAAAAAAAAGTTTTGAAGGTGGAAGATATCAAGTATTTCCAAGTCAAAAGGCTCAAATCTAAGCAAAGTCAAGAGTCACCACTGGTGTTCAAGTTGAAGTCACGGTGCAAGTCAGTGTCAAGTTGGTTATTATTAGTAGTTATTAAATTTGTGACTTGAGTCTAACTCTAGTCCAAGTCATATGAGTTGAGTTCATATGACTTGAGTCCACACCTCTGGCATGTACTAGGGGTGGGCGATATGGCCCTAAAATGATATCACGATATTTTAGGGTATTTTTGCAATAATGATATTCTTAAAGATATGACAAATTAGTAACAAAACAATATTTGAAAATTCAAATATCATATTATTATTATTATTAATACTATCTCTCATTTTTTTAGTATGTAAACAACAACAGTAACTCAGAGTGAGATTTAGATTCTGTATATAATAGTAATAGTGCAACAAAATAAAATCTACCACAAAATTACACATTTGAACAGCTCCCATATACAAAAATGTACCCTGGGATCTATATATATAAATCAACAGGTGATTTCCTTCTTTTTTTTTTTTTGCAAAAATCAACAGGTGATTTCCTTCTTTTTTTTTTTTTGCAAAATCCTAAATGACTGAGTTGTTTTTTTTCCACCTGGACTTTTATGCTCTGCCATTTCTCCTCTAATCATCACACTGTGACCTGTGACAGGCTGTTTTGCTACCATAACTATTGTATATTCACATATATGTTGTTTTTTGTCGAGCCGCGAGCATCACGTAGATTTACAAGACCAAAGGTTTAATCACTTGATGACACAGTGAGACGAGAGGGAGAGACGCTGTGCTGCTGCCGGCGGAGTGGCTGAATGAGTTCCTTCTGTAGGGCGGGTAACAAGCCATGCTTGTTGTTGCCGTGGGTAACAGTATGACATCAATAGGTCAACAAGCTGAAATATCGTGAGTATCATAATATGAATTTTTTATATGATATTAAAAAAATATACTGGTATTATTGTGAACGAGATGATATGACACACCCCTAGCATGTACTATTATGTGATAAGTGGCTCTTGTGGCTGCACTGGCTTCTGTTCATGAACACGTTACATAGGCCAACTTTAAAGTAACAGAAGTTAAAAACAGGATGTTTAAAAATTTAAGTCTTGTGCTTTGTTTAACCCAATAAAGTACCTCAGGCGTTCAGGCTTTTTTGTTTGTTTGTTTGTTTTGCATACATGGTCCAAAAAGCCACTGCAGTTAAAAGCTGTGAGACTAAAAACTAGATGGAGAAAATGCAGTTAACTGGTACAACCTGGCTGCTCTATAGGCAGGGAGGTGTGGAAGCATAACTGGGAGGGGTGGACAGTCGGCGAGTTGCCACAGCAAGTGCTGTGGGAGTATGGGTAGGTGGATGGGGGCAGATAGTAAAATAGAGCGTTGGTCTTTACTGTGAGCGCTGGTGGTGGGCTGACCTCTGGTAGTGGGCAGCATGTCGGAAAGGCCCTGCCACGCCGTCACCATCTCCGGGTTCTTCTGGTCGGCAAAGTTCTTCCAGATTCGTAATGCTCCATCATCTGTAGAGAGGGAAGGGATGGGGAAAAATATACAGAGAGGGGGAGTAAAAAGTGAGAGCCAGGAGAAAATATGGATAAAGGGAAACAGTGAAGAGCACAGGCTGAGGCCAGAGGCAGCCGCAGCACACATACCCAACACTCATTTGTATTCTTAATGGATTTTTGGAAGTGCGTGTTGAACTGTGCAGATTTGACGAAAACCTTGAAGACTCTTTCAAAACATGCAACACGCAGCACGACTTGAAAATGAACACACACACACACACACACACACACACACACAAACACACCTCTCAAAAGAATCAATAGCGAATGCAGAGCAGCATCTTAAAAGGCTCTTTGCCTGAGAGCGTCTTGACAGTGTGAAACAAAGTGAGGCAGGAGTCTCTAACCCTAAAAACCTGTCTGAACAGCGCAGCTCAAACACAGAGCTTAACATAAAACATGTCCATGCACTCTTATGAGAGCGCCATTACAACCCATAAAAGTCTCTGCTTGATTTACATTCCGCATTTTACTTCTTTAACCCTGTATGTATTTTTTCATAAGGAATGTCCTTCCTCATATCTGTCACAGCATGACGGATGGAGAAAAGCTCAATAAGTGCACTTTACATTTTGATGAGATGGAATCTAAATGTATTAATCCCTGAGCTTTAGCAAGTTTTCAGGAGGTGTGCAATGAAATAGACCATTCATTTTTAGTTTAATGTTGCACTGTTGAGACTAAACAAAATGAATGTGTGTTTCTGTGTGCCTTTTAATGCAGAGTTGTTTTCTACAGTTCCTCTGGGTTATGAAGATAAAGCCATGGAGGGTAATTGCTTTGTTCTGTTGATGAATGATGATGAATACACATGAGCGCTTTGTGCGTGTGTGTTTGTGGGGGTAAGAGTCAAGTGTTTAAGGCTCGTTGCCGCTACAAATGAGTCTCGTTGCGATTTCTACTGTGCTGGTGGGCGTGATCATTTGAGCTGCTCTCTCAAGGAAAATGTTACTAATTTCTTGAGTTTTTACTCTGTGCAGTACTGTGGGGCTTCTGTGTGAGTGGATTTGTCCATCAAACCTGTTGCAGTGAGCAGTAATGAGCAGTCATGTCCGTTCAGGTACTCCATGGCTGTGATGCGAGTGTACCGAGGGTTTCCGTTGTAGAAGTAGTCCAGCCTCTCGCCCTTCTCCCAGTCCCAGAAGCTACAGCAAACACACACACATTTACTCTCATTAATGACTGGATCTGTTTTACATTTGAAAAACATGAAGTATGTAACTGAGCTCATTTGCATAACGGTCTTAAAGCTGATTTGGTTTTTCATTTCGTCTCTGACCAGATGCTGTCCTTGTCGGCCACAGCGATGCATGTGTTGAAGGGGTGGAATTTCACAACAGATGGTACTCCAGGGTTGCGGTTGATGAATATTTGATCATCGAGACGAGAAACACCTGTAATGGGGGGCACAAGCAGGAATGGGAACAAGTGCAAAAAGGATGAGAATTTCTTGAAACTGGAAAATCACAGCTGTGAATTTTCCAATATCTTCAGCAAGAGGCACTGGCAAAAACTGAACAAATTCATCTTTTCTTGGTCGGCATGTACCAGGCCTATGATTGTATGTACTGCTTCCAGGAAACAGCCACAACCTCACATTCTGAATCCAACACTGAAAGTAGCCCTCACCACCTCCTGCTTATTCTGCTTTTCTATATTACCAAGCTACCTGACCTCAGCCCATCTGTCCTTACTGAAGATGTAAATCTTTAAATAAATAATTTCTTTATTTTATTTCTTTAACTTACATGAATACAAAACAAATGGGAATAAAAAAAAAATACAAAGTGCATGTGAGGCTATGGTAGAAACCTGTACAGGCTTATATGAAAAACATACCCAGAAGACATGGAAATGGTGAAATACAAACAGTCAAAATTGTCAAATTTTTTAAAATAATTTGGAAAAGGTATTATTTATAAGGAAAACCAGAAGAAAAACTGGCCTGGGATAACATTTTCATCAAACTTTAGATGAGTGGTAAAATGTTCAAAAATGTAGAATGCGTTGGTAGTTTCAGTGATTTCTGTTGTCTTGCCACAGTATGCAGCCACAAGCTAGCTGTCACTTCAGCTAGTGTTCACCAAAGTGTGATCGCAGCCGTGGATCATAGCAGCAGTAGCCACTTTTAAAAAAACGCTTTGCTTTTGGGGGGGAATGCTCTTGCAGGTAGGCGGTTGTCAGGGTGAAAGCAGCTGAAGTCAGAATTAATTACAGTGCCCATACAATGCAAAGAACTCTTAGGACTAATAGTTCTCAATCTCTTTCACAACAAGGACACTCAAACAGGTTAAGGTGGAGCTCTTAATGGTAATGAAGGAGCGTGTCATGTCATGCAGTGGTGAGGCTCACTGATGTGACTGATGAGTGTTTGAGGAGAACAATGGAACTCTATGGCACAGAAGAATAACATTTATTAATAATACAGTAACAGAATAACACAATATGGGCTGAGTTTGGTCTTTTTGTGGGATCTGATAACAATATAAATGCTCTGCTGAAATACACGCTGTGTATAAAATCATTTCCTATTTACTATATAGTGCATAACATTAAGTGTCTGCCACTTAAAGGCACATTGGTGTACTATTACCTCCACCAACAATCTGACTTATTCTCGTAAAAGGAGAATTTCGGATTTGTTTGTACATTGTGCGGTAAGTCGTCTGGGGGGTTCCAATGTTTTGCCATCTTGAAAATACATCCACCAGCAAGGGACATACAGCCCCGCCTTCGGCGTTTTCATTGAAAGCCAGGCCAGCGCTGTGTGACTGAGAAGCTGAAGGAGAGGAGCAAGAGGCGCTCTGCTACTACCCCGGCACTACTGCAGCATAACAAAGTCCCACTCTTTGAGCATAATGCAGGATCATGCATATGCAGCATCATGGGAGACGGAATCCTCGTCGCCAAGAAAGTGCGTAGGAATCAAAAAGGCAACGTGACGGGCGAATTCAAAAAACGAGGCTCAACATCAGGGTCGCCTTTCCCAGGTGGAAAGAGCTGCTGAAGGAGAAAGGTAATGCAATCACAGGCCAGCGCCAAGTGGCTCAACCTCACACACCTCATCCCTCTCCTGGCATCACTGCGCCGCTGTTAGCTGTTAGCGGCGTTGCTAATGGAGGACATGGTTTCATCAATGTTATCATAGCTTTTTGGTACACAGCGGCTACCGTTGTTGCAATACGCGTTTGAGGCGCTAGAGTGCGCTATCCGTTTGAATGCAATATATGATTTCAACGTTAAGATGGGAGAAATTCCTACCCCCTGGGTGTCTGTTAGATGGGGAGTAGTGAATGAGTGAACAAGGGAGTGACAGACTCCAGTAACAGTTTGTATCTGTATGTGAAAGCATGTGTGCTTACTTCAGACAGATACTTAAAAAGAAAAAATTACACTCTTGTAATTTAAGCATGCCCTGCGTGTTTGTTGTTAGAAAATGTATTCTCTAATTAAAATGAAACTTTGATAATGCCAGTGGGGAAACAGAGTATCTGTAGCTGCAAATAGGACAGAACAGAACAGAGGGAAAACAGGACAGGAATAAATAGCAACTAGGCCTTTATAACAGAATCTTAAAACCAGAACATACTGGAATGAATGACTGAGTATGGGAAAAAGAAAGTATTACAGTGTTGCTGGGGTACAAAGGAACAATAGCTGGCCTTGAGGCAAAGCAAGAAAAACAAGCAAAACATATGGCAGTCTACGGTAGGAGATTCAGGGCGGAGAATAAAGTGTGGAAGCGTGCCCCTTTGGCAGATTTCAGCGGAGTATAATACAGTGCCAACGCACAAATGCAACTGCTAAGTTCACTGCCTCACCATATGTTGTCATGGCAACAACACATATCTGTTCACAAACCTGTCCTTGGCTACCTGAGCTGAGCGCACACTCGAGACCGCCATAATGAGATGAAAAAAATTGAGGAAAAATCCATCACGCATTCATCAAAGATGCTGCTGTGCTGGAAAACATGTAGTTGGAGGGAAAAGTAGATATGAGATGCTGAGGCCTTGGTTAAAAGATGAGCAAGATCATCATCATCGATTTGCTTTTGTTTGTGCTGTTTGACGGCACATTCGATATGGAGCTACTGTTAAATCTGAAACCACCTCTGGGACTTAAGAACTGCACGGTGATGGGTGAACATTTTGCATCACCGAGAGAAGAAAAACAAGTCAAGTCAGGTTTACAAGCCAAAATATTTCTTTAGCACATGTTGTCTTCTCTTATTTCGAGCTTTCCTGCCTCCGTCTCGCCCTCCTCCGTCCTCAGTCTTCCTCTCACTCCATCCCACCCTCCCTCCTCTCCTCTCATCTCGTTTTTCTCTGGAGGGAACAGACTGAATGAGGGCAACCCTACTACTTCTCTCTCTTTCAAAAAACTGAGAGTATAGAGGGGAATTCAATGATTTAGCAAGTAGTCAGAAAGAGAGGGAGAGACATGTGGAGAAGCAAGCCTCAGCTCTGACGCCAATCTACTCTTGACTGTGTGTGTGTGTGTGTGTGTGTGTGTGTGTGTGTGTGCGTGTGTGTTTGGATGTGTGGCTGGGGCTGCCTATGACGTTGGGGTGTTAGCTATTCTGTTTGAGAAAGCTCTGACTTCACTTGGGGAGTCTGTGGGTATGCTGGCACCCTGGGCTCTATAATGTGTGGGTTTGTGTGTGTGTGTGTGTGTGTGTGTGTGTGTGCGTGTGAGGGGAGTCCTGTGACTCATAAGGTTTTTTTTCTGACTATGGATTGGTTTCAATCAATCTTCTTTCATCACTGCAGATCATCTGCTCACTCACAAGTCTGAAACAAAGCTGAACCATCCACAGCCAGTGTGTGTCTCAGTCTGTACTTTTATTTGGACAGTCTGGATTTCAGCCAGATTCTGCCCTCATCAAGGCTCCAAAAATATTCAAATAAACAAGATTCTGGCAATATCTCTGTGATGCTCTCTCTGTGATCTTAGTACTGTATTTGGCACTGCTGGTTTTAGGGCTGCTAATCAAGAAGGGCCGTTCTGAAATGGTAAGAATTCGATCATCTAAGACTGGGACCCTTTTTAGTCCATCAGTTATTTTGTATTCAAGTAGACAACCTAACATATGGAGTCCCTCAAGATTCAATTCTCAGACCTCAAACTGTTGGCAAAAAATTAACAAAATTATTATTTTTTTCAATTTCATTACATAACACACTGAACAAATAAACGTGTTTGTGCCAATATTCCCTGAAGAAGTGAAATAATAACAAATCAGAAGTAAATGTCAGGGGCTGTACCGAATGTCTTGTTTATTACATTCAATGCTTTTATTGAGGTTTCTGAATGCAGCTTTGAATGTCTGTCATCAGATTTTATGACATCATCCCCACCCAGCCCCCCCACAAACAAATCCTCAATTTGCATAGGGTGATTCATCAGGTTAAATGACTCAGTCTTTTTACTATAATAGTGTTAAAGCTGAAATGCATTTTTGTTAACGTGATTTTATAGGTGTAATTTATGGTGATGTAGATTGCTGGTAGACAGCCCCTTCAGTACAGATTGGTGCCTCCCTTTGTGTGTAGCAAGCAAAGTGTTTTGAGTGCTGTGAAAATGTTATTGTTATAGACTACACTAGGGATGCTCGATATATATCGGGCCGATTAATTATCGACCAATAATGGGACGTTTTTATTCTTATCAATTATTCTGATAATTGAAATTATAGCCGATAAATAGGGCCAATAATATGAAGCCAGACTGCTTTCATTGACTTAACAAGGGTAGCATTTACACGCCTGACACAGTGGGTGGCGGTACATGTACCTTTAAACTTGGTTTACTAGCTGCCAATAAACACAGAGACAAAGAACAAAAACTGCAGCACGCTGTCTAGAGGGCAAAAAATGTCATGGTGTGGACATCTTTCATGGTTCCAGAGAAGGACAACAGGATTGTGCTGAGGGTCTGATCTACAATCACCCGACACCCCACCAGATCAACAAACTTCCTGCAGTTGTTAAACAGGTTAGATATAGCGCTAAAGGACTGTCTCTAGAGTGTTAGCACGAGCTAATTAGCAGCAGTGGCTTACATCCAACGGCAAGTATTTAAAAGGCTTGAAACTTATTAATAACTGCTAGCCATGTAATGCTACAGTTAGTGAATATTTATACCGTTACCTAGCAACCCAGTCTGGAGCATGGCTCTCTCTCTCTCTCTCTGGCTACGTGTATGTGAGACACAGCCTCACGCTTGTTTGTCTTAGTTGAGTGTTAATGTGTGAGGTGAATCAGTAGCACATCGCTGTTCTACTTGGTAGTTGTAGGCTAGTCTATGGTGGGACAGTGAGATGGCGTCTGGGTGTGTAGTCTATATACGTTATCGATAGACCATTTTACTTTCACATCCTTGTAATTATTATGTTCATCTGTAGTGTAGGGTTATATGGGGACAGGGGCGTTGAGGGTTTGACAGTCCCCCAGAAAATCTCCCTCTTTTTCACAGCATTGTGTTGGCAGGTAGTGTTCTTTGTTTTTGTTGTGTTAGCAACAGTGATGTCAGTTAGGTTTGGTTAGGTCAGGGCTGTGGAATATTAAATCAGCCATATTTTGAAATAACATCAGTTGAGCCCTTATGTGCATATGCATGAATATCTGTGTGTGTGTGTGTGTGTGTGTGTGTGTGTGTGTGTGTGTCACTAACCCCTTTGTGTGATGCTTCGGCTCTGCCTTCTCACTCGAGTGTTTCTCAAGAACCTCCACTGGCGCTCCATCCTCACCTGACTCTCCAGGTCGTGCTCCTCTGGGATCTGAAAGAGAGGTTCACCTGATCACTCCATTTGGAACATTTCTAGGAAAGATCATATGGTTTAAATATGTGGCATCCCCAGTGGAAATTCAGACATACACAGAAATTCAGTGGAAGTATAAGATTGCTACTTCAGACATCAGTAGTTTCTAGAGAGGTCAAGTTATCTTTCATCAAAAAATTGGCTCCAAATCCGCTGTTAATTTAGAAGGTAAATGGAACACAAATACGTCTGTGTAAACATCCAGAGGCAGATTACAGGAAGCCAATGCACAAATGAGTACAAGCTACACAAGTTGTCTTAACATACTGCATGGACAAATATATAGAGGTTATTCAGCTGCTGCCCTAGCACATATGGCGGATGCCCCGACCCTCTTGATGGTGCAGAGCAGGAGCTAAGCTAAAGGCTAGGAGGTGGAGTTACAAGTCTTTCCTGCCGTCGGTCCTAATGGGAATGTAAACTTGCTATCCAACAATTGTGACAAGCTGCTGGCGCTGGTGAGCAGCCGACGACTCTACAGGGAGTTCAGTCTCATGTGCTTCACAGAGACGTGGCTGAATGACAATGAGCCTGACTCTTGTGTGAACCTACCCGGCTTCTCTACTGTGTGAGTGGACAGGGACGCGAAGGCAAGCGGCAAAAACAGATCCTGCTTGTGAACACTAAATGGTGTCATCCTGCACATATCACGGTGAAGGACAAGATCAGGTGGAAGTTGCGGTTCTTTACATGCTGCATTGGGCCTGCACATACTTGGAGGAGCTGGGATATTATGTGAGGATCCTTTTGCCTGACTTTTCAAGTGCATTTAATGCTATCCAGTCCCCCATACTGAGAGACCGGTTGGAGGGGATGGGAGTAGGTCGCTTCCTGAAGTCCTGGATAACAGACTACCTGGCAGAGTGGCCTCAGTATGTCAGGCTTGTAAGCCGTGTTTCTGGGATGGTCAGGAGCAGCACTGGTGCTCCACAGGGAACTGTTTTAGCACCGCTCCTGTTCACACTCTACACAGCGGACTTTAAGTACAACTCAGAGTCCTCCTGGAGTGAGAGAGGAGCAGCTGCAGCAGTCGGCTCATCTCACTGCATTGCAGAATAGAGTGTTTCAGAAGATCCTTCGTCTCCACAGCAATAAGACTGTTTAACACCTCCTGAATCCAGTCACACACACACTTACACACATCACATTAGCCACAACTGGCTGGACTGGACAGCACTTTCTGCTTTCAACTTGAAAACTGCTCTACAAATAAGTTCCAGAGTTCCCCCTTATACGACTCTCAGCCTTCTCTCTCAAAGATCACACACTGACATAAATTTGAGCTATGTTAACTTTTAAAGCAACAGAAAATAAATTTACTGTTCTTTTATTCTATTGGAAGGTTATCAACAAATATTACTGCAACAATTTCATTACACAATAAAATTACGTGACTTACTTTTGAAACTATACTTCTCCTAATTCCATGAGTTTTTCCAGGCCTGGAAAATGTGACTGTGAAACTCTTTTCCAGGTTTTCCATGACCGTGGGAACCTTGAAAATTCATGTTTAATAGATCTGTATGCAAAGTATAAGCACAGATTTGTGCGTATGCAGTGTTTGTGAATGAAGCCCACTGACAATACAAACATTATCAAGCCGTCACATCGCAGGCCTGATTACTGATTGCCAACTACAATGTTAAGTGAAGCTCATTTTGTCGAGTTCACTTTATGCAATCACATCTGATCTCATCTGTTAAGCAGAAGGACAGTATGAAAAGTATGAACGTTATTAAGTCTTATGTAACAAAATGGCCCCCACAGATTTTGCCCTGGCTTTATTTTAATGACTCCTTTTTTAACATGAGATTCAATATGCAGAATGTAATATAAGTTGATTTATGTCATTTTTCAGTTTGGAGTATTAAAATTATAAATTAAAATCTCTGACTTTGCTATTATTATGCATTTTTAATAGACTAATAAATAATCAACAGAGTGTAAACAATAGAGAAAAACCTGTTGTAGGGTTTGTGTGTGTGTGTTTAACTGCTGCTTGCCAGTGTGTGCTTATTAAGCACATTTCTACAGCGAGACCTCCCACACCCACTGAATGCTAAACAGCCTGACAAAACACACACATGCAGCTACAGTGCCATGTGACTACACTACTACTACTGTATGTGTAATCAATATTCTTGTAATGTCCTCACTCTGCATATCTTGCCTGAAGGGAAAGACAACACACACTTTAATACCTCTGAGTGGAGACTATGAATAAATATATTTGTGTATGAAATGTATGTAGAGTGTGTTTCTGTGAGTGTGCAGTCAAGTCAGGTTTATCTGTATATCACATACAGTGTCTCTATTTATGGCTCCTGACTGAGCCTGAGAGGAGGCAGATTTAGCTGATAGGCTGTGGCTGATGTTTTCCCAAAGCTGAGACAGAGAGAGAGAGAGAGAGAGAGAGAGAGAGAGAGAGACAGAAGTGTGTGTGTGTGTGTGTGTGTGTGCACGCCAAGGTAAGAGCCAGCTGATACTGTGGTTCCCAGGGTTGTGGTCCTGCACTGTGTCAGCTGCTAATGTAATGTATAATGAGACCCTGAGGTAAAAAAAGAAAGAAAAAAAAGTATGTGTGTAAAAAGAGAGAGACTTTTGCATATATTCTTCACAGCGCTTTGGACATTCCGCATATACATCTCTGGTACACTATATGGCCAGAAGTATGTGGATGCTCAAACATTACATCAGCATGTGATTGTTGAACATATCCATTCTAAACCATGGTTATCACAAATGCACAGACAAATAATTCCAAATATGATACTTCTATGGATTTACACATTGGATTTACACATTGTTTTTTTTCCTATCATGTGACCCCAGGAGGGCTTTTAAGATGCATCTTGAATTTGGGGGCATAGACTAATAACATGATTATATTATAGAATGCATTATAATGATATTTATATTAGTTTATTACAGAAATATCAATATCAGTGTTTCTGAAACTGAAGTACAGAAATGCAAAACTAGATCGAGGTAATTTAACATCATCACCATTACATTGGCACCTGTCAGTGCTCTCGTTTGTTGAGAGCACTGACAGGTTGGTTTTTACACTGTAAATTCAGAATCTACAGGATCTGTTTTAAGATTGTTTGTTTATGTTACATGGTAATGTTTACATGTTATGTTGAATGAATATTGGCCAGTGTATCTCATTGGAATATTACTATTGGTATTTGCCTCAAATATCCGGTAGTGATCAGGTGACTTGATTGTTAGCTAGTATGGGAAGCAAGCAGAGCAAGAACATGTGTTTGTGTAGTGTGTTTGGATTTCAGCTGACAAATAAAATTTCTTTTACATTTCCAAAGAATGCAGTTTAAGCCTTATTTGTTTTTTTCACCCATAACGTCCTTGTGTTGATCGAACGCTGTGTTGAAACCACAGACTGTGTACAAAGATAGATGACACATCTCCACTTCCTCCCACTGTACAAGATGAAGCCAAAATTCCCCGGATACACATACTGCCATTTTGTGCTGGTGATGTCATTTTGGGGCAGAGTCTGTGCAGTAGTGATTAACTGGTGGACATGTGGTATCAAGGTCCTGCCCATACACTCACTCTACTCAACTGCGAGTCAACCGCAACTGTCAATCATGATGTTACACCCCCTTCTATAGCATCAAATAAAGAATTAAAACCAAACTGACCAGAAAAAAAAGAAAACAGCTGAACAAACAGCAGTGTGATAGGAACAACCTAAAATGACAGAAACCATATTGGAAAGAGTGTGAAGGGGGCGGGGTAAATTACATTTACTGCAGCCTGCCACCAGGGGGCGGTCGAGATGTTTTGGCTTCACTTTTGAGGGGCTGTCATGTTGTGCATCTTAATATTCAGTATTTGGTAGCACCAGCGCCCCAGGAAGTGTTCTGGGTTGTGAAGCCAATTTTATGCGTTGCCAAACAGTGGAATTACAACTCTCAAGTCCATCACGTGATGCTATGGGGCCCCAAAAGACTTTTTGCCACACACTGGGAAGGAGACATCTGTAAATCGATGGACACATTTTATTGAGCATCACAACCCCCACAGAATGACTTATTTCACTATCAGGATTTGACCCATTTGGTCTGATAACATTTGGAAAGTCTAGAATAGCTGCAAGATTAAATCATTTTATCCCCATTCAAGTTAGCAGAGCGCTAAACCAGAAGTAGCCAGCTCGGCCGGCGGATGTCTCCAGTGCGCCTGCTCTTTGGGCCCAATGATGCAGGAGCAGTAACAATCATCTAGGTAATTCTGTACGCAGCAGTTGAATGTTTTTGGCTTCATGTGCCACTGAAGCCAAAAACATTCATCTTTTATATAAATAAACAGGGTCCCGCCTCCAGTGCTGTATCCGAGTCTCTCAATACATCCATGGTTCCACACACGAAGTAGTAAACAGTCTCTGGCTGCTCATATAGGTGTAGCTGTGTGGGTATGATGTTTTCAGCACGTAAATAACATACTCTGTCCTCCTGAACAGTGGTTTTCTAATGTAGTAGCTGCAATACTACACACAACATAGTTCATATCCTGCTTTAATACAACTTTGACACCCGAGTTGGCAAGACTGATGATAACTGTGGTCCTTAATTTGAACTGGAGGCGATTGTGACTCTTCTAGTGGAGTGGAGTAGTAAACTACTCAGGGCTTTGATACTGAAACTAATGTGATTGGCCCTCGCCTGGTTGACCCTTGTATTGTGCCAGAATACATTTGCATGGACAGGGGTGTCCACATACTTTCGGTCAACTGTGTTTGTAACAACTGCATTTGCTCTCTCTTGAAATTTCTTCTCACAAATGTATTAACCTGTAGCTGCAGACATCTTGTTTTTTAATCACACTCCTTCGCTCTCATGCGAAGAGTCTTCTGTCCTTGCTCCTAACACACCCCTAAAGCTGTAGCTGTGGATACAATCTCTCTGAAACACACACACACACACACACACACACACACACACACACACACACACACACACACACACACACACAGATTTTGCTCTCATGCTGCTGACACAGTGATATGATAACCTGTGTGCAGACTTTAAAGCGTACTCACATACACACAGAGCTTTGTAATGGAGTGGAGTTTTATGGCAGCACTCAAAATTTTGCCAACACAGCATTCTGATTCGTACTATGGCAAAACCCCTCTCCTCCTCTTCTGCCTGCTCTTTCACTCACTCTTCCGCTCCAATTGTCTCTCCACTTTTCATCACCTTTTGTTAGCATTTCTGGCTCCATCTTCCTGTCATCCTGTCGCCCTCCTTATAGAGTTTTACTTCACTTTTAACGCTTCTGTTTTTCCTCTGTCTGCCCCTTCGATGTATTTTCTACTTCTCAAATATTTTATTTTCATCATTATTACTTTTTCTTTTTGGCGCACTCTTCTATCTCATTCTCTCCTCTTCTTGCCCCAAATGTCTTTGTGTTGTATATATTTTATTTAACTAAAATCCACTTTTCTCTTTACTATCTTTCTGTATCAGCCGCTTTGTCTCTCAAGCTCATACTTTTCCTACTTATTTTTCCTTCTCCACTCCCAATACTTTGTATTTTCTCCTCTATTTGACCCTCACGCTTGACTCCTTTTAAGTAATTCCCTCCTTCGTTGCTTAACCTCGACAAAATGTGCTGACTCCATTTGTTTTACCTCTTTTTTCCAGGCAGGATGGCATGTTGAGGTTATTTAAACAGACAGAAGCTTGGTTTAATATTACAAAATTCAGCACCAACTACTGTGCACGGTTAAGAGTACTTCCTTTAATCTTAAATTTCACTCGGGAGGATGTTAAGTTACAGAGCTCAGAGAGCTCAATTATTCAGTAAAGCCATCTTGTACAAGCAGCGGGTAGTTTCTCACACTGTGATTGGTCCCTGGCCTGCTGTTTTCCATAGGACTCCATTACTTTCTAAAATAACCTCTGTAACACAGTTCATGTCCTCAGAAGGCTCTGTCACTCCTGAAGCCGTTGTTAAATGCATGACAAAGGTGCACTTATGACACCACTCCACATAAATATTTATGTGAAGACTGAAATCACCTGTCATAGTACTTCTTTGTTGCCTAGCAACCACTCTGAGCTGCTGTTCAAGAACTGGATTGCTTGGCGGAAAAGTAATAATAAAATACTGTTTTAAAATTGTTGATTTAGGCAAGACAGATGTGCTTTTTTTCTTTTTAATTCAATAAAGTGTAAAAATGTCTGGATTTCATCAAAGCAGCAACTCACCTACATGCTGCCTTGAGCCTGTGTGTGATAAAGCTGTGAAGCACAACCCTGTGGCTTACTGTTAAGTAAGGGATAATGTATAATGAGCCGGTGAATACTGGGAAAATAACTCCCGACAGGGGAATAGAACCCCGACACGCAGCGGAGGGGTTTCATTCCCCTGAAGGGAGTTATTTTCCCAGTATTCACCAGCTCATTATACATTATCCCGCTTATTACACGGCTAATTATCAGTTAAATAAATAATGTTGTCTGCCTCTGCGAAGTGCATTAAAACCAACCGGATTCCACAACTTTTGGTGAAAGTTTTGTACTGAACCGAGGCATAAAACTCGCGTAAATGTCATTAAGCATGACTGCCGAGTGTGTATTCAATTCCGGGTTCTTTTGTTTTTGGCAGAGAAAGTCTGTAGGTATTCTTTTTCTTCAGCGGCATCCGTTAAAATCAGCCACTTCTGTTTGTTTTTTCCCTCGGAAGTTGTTTGACAGCTGCAGTGTCGCAGGGCAGCATCCCTAGCAACGCTGGGCTACATAGCAACTGTGTGTAATGACCGTTGCTACTAGCAGCGGTCATTACACAGTAATATCAGACCGCAGAATGCCGCTGTAATAATTGTTAATAACAGTTAGCTCCGACCATACAGTCTATGGTTCCAACCAAGCATTTTCATTGGACAGGAGGCATTCCATGAGTGCTGATAGACAGTATAAAAGCGCTGTGACTTTTAACTATGCATGTTAAGCTCTGCTTTACAGGTGTTCTGAGCTGTTAATTATGTTAATCCTTTATTAGCCCACATCAAGGGTCATCATACCAAACTTCAAAAATGAACCACAAAAAACATCTGAATTAATAAATGATCAGATCATTGACATTATATGCAGATGATGCAACTTTTTTTCTGCAGCCTGAAAAATCTTCATTAGATGCCCTCATACTCGATTTAAACCTTTTTTCAAAATTTTCTGGACTAATGCCAAATTTTGGTAAATGCACTATTATGAGAATAGGATCATTGAGAGGTACAGATTTTGGTTTACAGTGCCAAGCTCCAGTTAAATGGTGTAATGGTTCAGTAGATGTTTTGGGAATTCATATTCCAGATAATCCAAAAGATTTAGTTAAGATAAAATATGATAGAAAATTGGAGAAAATTGAAAAAGTTTTACAACCTTAGAAAGGAAGGAATTTGACCTTACAAGGAAAGGTTACATTGATTAACACTCTCATAATTCCTCAGTTCATTTATCTCCTAATGGCACTTCCTTCACCAGAGGCATCCTTTTTTAAAACTTTTGAACAAAAAATATTCAAGTTCCCCTGGAATAATAAACCGGATAAGATTAAAAGACAATATATTTATAATTCATACGAAAATGGCGGCTTGAATTTAAAAAATATTGCAGTAATGAACTTATCCCTAAAAGCATCCTGGATTGATAAAATTTACCATAACAGTTCCTGGAGAACAAGTCAAAACCTATTGTCAGTGTATATTTTCTTTGACTGTAAATTGTTTCCGTTCTTCCAATTAAAATCTTATTATCTTGATTTGCTATATAAAGATATATTAGTGAACCTTGCACCATTTTTTAAAGATGCACTGAAGGCTTGGTTGAGTTTCCAGTATTATCCTCCTGACACCCCAGAAGATATTCGAAATCAAGTAATATGGATGAATTCAGAAGTGTTAATAGATGAGAAGCCTGTTCTATGGGAAACATTTTGGAGAAATGGAATTGTTTTTGTAAACGACATACTAGATAGCACGGGTGATTTCCTTTCATATCATAAATTTTGCAGGTTGTATGGACAAGTATGTAATATCTTTAACTTCAATCAGTTGATTTCAGCCATCCCAATTAATTGGAAACGGGAGTTAAAATGTAGTGGATACAAACTGCAGGTCTGTGCACCTATTACAAGATGTCAGAAATGGTTATCTAGAACAAAAATAAACAAAAAAAGTGCAGAGGACTTACCGCTTTTCCGCACTCAGTCTGTACTTTTTGGGAAGTCCAATTTAATATTTTGATACCTTGGAAACAATTTTTCAGAACAATTTATAAAACAACAATTGATTCTTACTCTAGAATTTTTCAATTGAAGATTTTTTATAAAATTACTGCTACTAAAAAGCAACTTAATATGTTTAATATTGTAGAGTCATCATTATGTAGATTTTGTAATGAAGAAGAGGAAGATTTTTTTATTGTCCCTATGTTGCAAGTTGGTGGACCAATATCCAAAACTGGCTAAGGACATTGGATATCTGTCTTAAATTCATACCTTTAAATATTACGTTGGGAGATTTGGATGAAAATTGTCCCCAGATAACAAATACAATTATTTTGTTAGGTAAAATATTTATATTAAAAGCTCAATCAAGAACCAGCCTAGATATAAGTTTGTTCAAAAATATATTGCGAAGCCAATTTCTTTTGGAAAAAATAATCGCTACAAATAACTGTAAAGTAGCACTACATAATATGAAATGGGAAAAGATCTCCTCTATTGAAGAGTGGGATTATATACAATTATAAATATGCTCTTTCATATGTTTATCTTGTTTGTTTTAATGTGATGCTATTCGAAATTTATCTTTTGAATATTTGAAGGGATCCTATATATTCTATTTTGTCTTGTCTTATTCGTTTGTTTTCATTTGTGTTTCTTTGTTTGATATTATGTTATTATATTGTTGAGTGTGATATGTTTGTTTGTATGCTCGCCTGTATCAAATTAATAAAAAAAAAAAAAAGATCAGAAAAGGATGAAGGGATGGAAGGCGCACATGACACTAAAAGACAACGCAACACAACATGCTAAGCTTTTAATTCATCAGCATCAAATGTATGCCACCAAAGTGACTGTCACCTGACTGATTTCACTGGTCGCAAAAAATGAATGGAAACAGACAGATGTGATCCAGACATGATGCATGACCTGTGGTAAAGTGTAGACCTACACAGAGTAGCACGTTAGTGTGCAGGAGTGTTTATGTGTTGCTTGGCAACAGTCCAGTTGCAAAACCTTTTGTGTTAGCTGAGCCAAATAAATCACTAAATAAACAAACATATCAGAACCTGTTGCTGCTTTTTACTGTTGATAAATGGCATTTGTAGAACTACTGTATGAACGCACTATCACACTCGAAGTTGTGCAGTTGTACCGAATAAGTACGGCTGTGTTTATCGGCCATGTGCCTTTGACTGAATCACAGTCGTGCTGATATGCAGTACAACAGCACGATGTGAAGTGTGATATCGCTTAAATCAAAAAAACATAACTCAGACGTGAACAAGATAGGGCATTCACAGCAGCTGCATTTTGGTACTCATTGACTACTCCCAAATATTAGTGGACTAGTTGATTAATTGCAAGAGATATGTCTTTTTTTTTAACCTTGATTAATTCTCCTCAAAAAGGAAAAAAAAAAAGCCCAGAGTCCTTGATTAGCTTTGACAGTCCTTTTCCACTAATTAGTTTTGGTTCTTGAATAGAATAGAATGAAATGGAAAATAGAGCAAAATAAAACAGAATAGAATGGAATAGTATAGAATAGAATCGTCTAGCAGCCTCTCTCTCTCTCTCTCTCCTTGTGCTCCACAATAATACTGTTCTGTCACTTTCCCCCTCTCTCAGTCACAGACAGCCCCTCTTTCTCCTGCATTCCCTCTTGAGTCAGTCTATTAAAACTCCTGCCATTTTCACATGAGAACTGCCAGTTTCATTGAGAGAGAGAAAAAACAAACAAACCACAAAACAAAACAATAAAAACAGCGTTAAACTGGAGAGAACCCAACCCGGGGGGATATTAAGAAATTATAGCCCTGTCCAGCCCAAACCTAGCAACCCCAACCAGAATGAGAATCAGAGCTCTAGTATTGTCTAGCAAACATGCCCACGCATCCACCAGTTTTGAATGGAACCATTGTTGTCAAGGATGTGTCATTAACGGGCAGCTATCTCAGCTTACAACTATGACTTGTCAACAACTACAATAGCACCCCGAGATGCATGCCTGCTATAGATACATTGTAGCTGCCTCATAACTTTACCAAACTAAAACTACAGATGAATGATTAGTCTACAGCAATGCACAGTGTTGACTAATAGTTTTAGGTGTCGACTTTTCTGTGAAACCTCTACTAAAGGACGATCACCGCACTGACAATGGCAGGGCAGACAGAGAGGTGAAGGCCACGACAGTAAAAAGGACCAATAGATGGAAAGAGAAGAGTAACAGTGACGCTACCTTCATGACAGGCTGAGCGAAATACTTGGCGCTCCAATCACACAGGCCTGTCTGAAGGGCGGGACTGATGTAGTTCCTGTGACCGCCAGGCTCGTCGCCATCCTCAGCCGCCTGGAAACACACATACAAAAATGTCAACAATTCTAAGAGTTAAACTCAACAAAACTTGAGCCAATTTAAAATTAATGAACTTTGCAGCTGCGGCTTACTGCTTACTTTAACCACAATGCCTTAGTTATGTATTAAGACTCATACAGCAGCGTGGTCCTCTACCTGCTCAGGTCCCTTGTCAAACATCTTGCGAGTGCGGGGGAACTGGTGGGAGTGGGGCGCCTGTCCTCCCAATGTTGGGGTGTAGGGAGGTCGTGTGGCCGGCTGCTCTCTGGCAGGGGGTTTGGGCACCTCGTTAGTCAGACTGGAGCTGCTGGTGCTGGGCATGGGAGGAGAGCCGCTGGAAGAACAGAGACATTAACATGAGGACAGGAAACAAAGTGGCAGAACTTATCAGCTTTGCCATTCTTTCCCTTTGTATCTGCAGAATCAAGTAAGAAATCCAAGTCTGTTATATATCCGCTATATATCTTAAATAGATATATATCATGTATTATTATATCCAGAATTTAGTGTGATCATTTTTAATATGCCTCTGCACTGGTGATAGCCATGACCAAAGACATTATGTTTTTGGGTTGTCCACCTGTTTGTCTGATGAATGCAATATCTCAAGAACACCTTGAGAGAATTTCTTCAAATGTGGCAAAAACGTTCACGTTCACTCAAGGTCACCATGACCTTGTCTGTCTCATTCTTGCGAATGTGTTAGATCAAGAACGCTTTAAATTTCTTCAAATTTGGCACAACTATCCACTTGGACTCAACAATAAACTGATCAGATTTTGGTGGTCAAAGGTCAAGGTCACTGTGACCTTGCATCTGTCTCATTTTTGTGAACACAATATCTCAAGAACACCTTCAGGGATATTCCTCAAATTCGGCACAAATGTCCACTTAGACTCAAGAATGAACTGATTAATAGTTGGTGGTCAAAGGTCAAAAGTCAAGGTCACTGTGACCTCATAAAACATGTTTTTGGCCATTACTCAAGAATTCATACACTAATTATGACAGGAAGACTGACTGAGCTGTATGCATGATTTGTTTAGGGGCTTTATGCGTTTTACAGTCCAGCTGCAAGAATAAAATGTTGCCATTCTGCAAACTATGGATATATTACATTTTTACATTTCATAACTATAACATAGTTCAGATGACATGTACATTTATTGAGTTTCTCAACAGCGGGAGGAGGGGACGGTGGATGGCATGACCTAGGCAAGACAGCTGCTAAGCAGCAGATCATTGTTCGAGACCAGCAACAGCAAGTGTTTTTTAACGACAGGTCGGGACATTTTCAACTGTGTTTGTAGCAACCAAACTGGGTATTTTAAGCCAAAACAATATCTTTACCTAGCCCTCACCAAGTGGTTGTTGTGCCTGTGCCTAACCACACATTAATCAGAGCATTGACACAACATAAAATTACAAATTACATAAAAGTTAAGATTTTCATGTGTGTGACAGATCCGTCCTTACCCAGCCTGGTGGATGTGCGTGCCCTTGCTAGTGGGGCTGGCTGGCGCCGACTGGGTGAGTGATCCAGAGTCCAGAATCCTCTGGGGCCGAGCGTTCATAGTTGCCTGTTGACAAAGAAACTGTTAATTCTCTGCTGTTCAATCCAGTCATCCCACTGGAAATGTGAAATAAGAGGCTGAAAAGGGAGGAAGGAACAGGAATATTACACAGACACACCTGAGGACAGATCAGGATTAGAAGCAATACCTATAATCAGGATATTCTTCTCGCTGTAACAGTGCATGAAAAAAGCAGCACTTTACAAAGTTTGCCTAAATTTCCAGAACTTTATCTCATTAGACAGAGCAGGTAATATAACCTCTTCATTGTGAGTTGTCTAATGGCTGTTCACAAGGGAGGGGTAAACTTAATAAAGACAATAGAGGCAAAGCATCATTGATGAATAGCAGAGTTGTTGTTTACTCAAGCCAGGTGGAGAGAAAACTGTGCGGTGTAAATCTAGTTAACAGAGGCAAACACATTTTACTACCTTTGACTTGATTTCTATGCTAATTACAAAATTGCGGCAAGTATCTTTTGTTTATGTGTGTGTCTGATAGGCTGCGAGGGAGAGAGAAAAGTTTTTAATGCAAACTTTACACACAGTCAATCCGCTGCATTTGTGACGGGGAAAAGACATCAGTTACTAAGGTTAGCTGTTAGCGCTTCATTAAGAGGCAATTGGAAATGAAACAAAACAGCAGTAAAAACGGCTGAAAGGGTTATTATGGAAATAGCTCAGTCACTAATCTAAGTACCCTTTTCTACTCAAGCACAACAAGATCAATATGATGAAAAGGACATAAAAAGGGAAAAGCAGATAAACAACTTTGGGATATACTGATGTTTTTGACAAAAAGATGATGGGGAGCAGCTTGTTTGTGAAGGCAACAGTGCACGTGTTATGGCAAAACTGAGCTCCACACTGCAGTATTTATCCTCCTGGAGCTCATCTGAGAGTAAGAAAGAGGTTGCGGCAAAGTGCAGCTGTACATGAGTAAAAGCTCAAACATAAGGATTTGGAAAGAAGAAGAAGAAAAAAAAAAAAAAAGGCAGCAGGGTGGATGAGTGGTAATCAAGCCTGTCCTGTATTAAAAGGTTACGGTTTTATTCCCTGTACACTGTGAATCCATTTACAACTTTGAATTTTGTGTTGCCAGTTACCAAATTTCACCAATTATGTATTTCCAGCCTTAAAGAAATATTTCACTGCTGGAAAGATATGGTCTCATTCATGAAATGTTAGTAAATCTGTGAGCAGATTTGCACATAAAAAACCTTGGTACTAAAAACCTACACCAGAATCATGAACAATGCGGGAAACTCGCGCTCTCCCACTAGTCAGCAATTAGCATACATCCCAGCCCATAAATAGCCAGTGACCACCATATATGATGGTGATGATTACTATAGATAGGTGCATCCTGTTGACCTGCGAACATGGAGCCAACAAAGAAAGAGAGAGAGGAAGAAAAACTGTGTGAAGTTAACAGCTGAACAGTGAAGTTATTATGGGTAAAGTGGGGTTGAGAAAAACCTTTTATTTTTTTCTGTTAGTAGTCCTCTTGTCATCTGTTGTAAGACCCATCCAAGAAGTTATATGAAAACGGTTCGATATAAAACTTGATACAAAAAATGCACAAGTACACACACACACAAAAACCTCAACAGCTACAGGAGGCTCTTCCCAGTCACAGCTGCAGTTGAGTGCATTGCTTGCATCATCAGAGAGACATCTCTGTCAGGGGAGAGAGCGACGTGCCTCCACTGTAGCAGTCAACACCAGACTCAGAACGCAAGGTGATGTACGTGTTATATTTAGTGTTAAATCACTGAGCATTCTGACAGCCATCACTGATAGCTTAGTGTTCGGTCAGTAACGTGGGTCTCACAGTCTCATTCTTTTGATCTGCTTCTATACTCTTTGAGCCTTTTTCCAAAACTGGACCCAACCCACTCTCACTCCAATGCAGAGGGTAACTTCATTTTCAGCTGAATGAAGCACCATTCATCAAGGTAAAGGTTGTAAGTGCAGCTGCAAGCTTTGGGACAAACTTCCCTGTCTGTGGTGTAAAGAGGAACTGTCATAACTTTGGAGCGTAATCGCAATTTATGTTCTTCATTTGTATTTGTCGAACTTTAATTTGATCTGCATGTGCTGCCATTGTTTGCCTCAATTTTGTAAATTATCCTTGTTTCATTAAAAGAAATAAATACATCCAAACATAATTAAATAAATACAGTAAAACTTAAAGTAGTAGCCCGGGCTATTATTTGCTTAAATCACGGATCTCAACAGGCTTGTATTTGAGACAGGCCTTTAATTCCTGTTACACAAACTATTGCTCAGCAAAGATCGGAAATATGATCAAACTGTTTGTGTGAACCGGTATGAATATTACTTGTATAAAATCAGGCTTTGAATAAGATATCAACTATGTGTTATGTTAGGCCTCGCCACGCCCGAGGATAATGGCACTCAGCATACTGACATAACACCATTTTATCCTGTTAAATCAATATTCATAACTTGGATTAATTTTTATAAAAACACTTTTGATTCTTTTGATTAGTGGACTTTATGACAGCTTCACAGGAAGGGAGTCCCCACTTGTTTTTTCGTCATGTCAGTAAATCTGAATGAATCCTGGTCCTCTCTGGTGCTCATGGTTTCAGTAAAATTAAATGAACTGAGCTAACAACGTGTAGCATCTCCTTACTGACAAAAGTTTAAACATCTATATTTGTATGTGTGAGCTAAACAGCTAACTAACCTTAGCTTAAGTGGGTAGTCAACAATCTGGTTTTATACATCCAAAAATCTAATGAACTGCTTGGCATTACTTGGAACTAGGTTAGGGATGCATTGAAATGAAAATTTGTGGCCGAAGCCGAACAATATTAAACGCTTGGCCGAATACCGAGTACCGAATACCGAATGCCGTTGTTTAGTTTTTCATTAGTTTTTGCAGATGAACCCCCTCCAGATTAGTGTTGTCATGGTACCAAAATTGGGACCCACGGTACGATACCAATGAAAATATCATGGTTCTGAGTAGTATCACGATACCACAGCGAAAATGAGGCAGATGTGCCTTTTGTCATTTATAAAAAGATAAATCACTTTTCTATAATACATCAATGATATTTCAATGGAATAAATTACTTATTGACTTATTCATACTTCAAAAACAGCATCAATAAGTGATTAACATAGGGGGGGATCAACATAAAATAAATAAATGAAATAAAAATCAACCAGCCACCCTCGTCCTCTGACAAGTAAAGAACAGTCCCTAAAGTGCGGTGAGGTTTGTGGGCCGTTACTGCCACTGAAAGACTAAAAGAGAGAAATGTGAACGGCTCGTTTCTCCTCTGATACGCCACATACTGTGTGCCGCTATGGCTCAGCTGTTCAGGTACTTTTGGGCAGTCATGACAACAAGTTATTCACCTGGAGCCGGACTTCTCCGTCGCCGGTAAGCCGTTATCATGCGCCGCTGTATTTGACAGGAATACGTCCTGTCTGTGTCTGTGACCCCTGTTCAATCCACAACTGGCGGGATTCGCCGTTTTGTTTCTGCTGCTGGTTGAAATCTGTACTCACACAGCGTGCTGAATGATTTATTTTGCCCGCACAAAACTATTTTTAGTCGCAAATGCGAGTGCGGTGACGGACGGAGTAAAATAAGTAAAAATAAGCCGCTTTTTTTTTTCAATAATTCCTGTAATAACATTTTACAATCATAGGAACGCGACTGTTTTTCAGAAACTAGACATGGGCATATTATATCCTAACCTTTAACACGTTAACATCTGTACGACAATATTAAATGTCTAACTTGGTTGGAACAGTTTACATCTTTAGAGGCAGTCACACTGAAATGTATTTGTACGGAGTGTCTTCCATGATGAACACAATACTGCATTGCATGACGTCAGTGAGCTGGCACTGATCCAGGATTGCTGTTTGAAGGCTTTATAAGCAACTTCTACTCCCCACTAGTTGGTTTGGGATGGACCACTGGCATGAATGCTGAAGCAGAATAGAGGTGGGTAGGGAGAGGGTGTAGGGGTTGGTTTGGGAAAGGCCCTTTGTGTTCCTGGTCATAGTGGGCATACAAAAATGAGGAAGTGCAGTCTGTAGTTGGAGCAACAGCCTGAGAGACAGTGAAAATCTGCATAAATGACACAAAACAACACAAATCATTTGGTGGACTTTTGCTAGAAGATGAGCAGAGAGATCCGAGCAGGCAAGATGGAGGGATGTTGAGCACAGTTCATTTACACATACAACCAACAATGTTATAATAGAGAGTTGGTTGAAAATCTGCACAGTATCCCTTTAAGGAGAGAACACAAACTGTATACCTTTTACCAGATGCTGGGAGAAAGGTGGAGTTGCAAGCTCATCAGTTAGCACGACTCAATTATGCAACATGTTCATGGATTATTCATCAACATTTGCAGATCATCAACATGTGGTAAACAAACATCATGCTAACACAGGAGGCCACCCGCCTTATCTGCTGACAAGCTTTCCAGAAAATGTGATATGCAAAACTCCCGCATTAGCAGGAAACTGGGGGGTGATCGGTTCTACCAGCTGCTTCTCTCCATGCTGGGAAACAGCTTGCTCTCCTGTTCCAATCCCACTTCCCCTCACTTCCTCCATCATTAATTGGTTGGAAAGTGAGTCAACTGAGAGAAAAGAAATCAGTGCGTGTACCCACACGACAGTATCAGCAAGGGCTCTGGTAGGATATGGGCATGAAAGCTGATGACGGCTGAAAACCCTCTGAATGTTCCTGTTTAATTATTGAAGGGGCTTCTGATGCCAACTGAATGTTCAGCTAGTGGAGAAAGTGCACAGCGCCTTGATGTATGATGATGACATGGAAGTGGTGGAGGCGAGAGGGGATTGATCCAGGCAGAGACGATGAACTGATGGGGGGAAGATGTGATCGGTGACATGGGGTAAGTGTGTGAGAAGAGATATCTGCTGCGTCAGGCAAAGGAAGTAAGAAGATTGAAGCCTCTAAAGTCATAATCTCTTCTCATGACTATGACCACTCATTTACTTGTCAAGTCGACAAATTGCAGAGAAACAAAGTGAGTTGGAGAACAGAGCCACCCCAAGGTCCATTCAAACATTTAAGGACTCTGTAGGGTAATGTTTAAATTGCATGTCCTTGTCAAGTAAAAACAATCAGATTTCAAGTTCAAAAAAGTGCAAAAGTTCATAATCTTAATAAATAAATAACAGGATTTAAAAGAAAGACCCAAGGCTTTCACCTCTGCATCATGCAGCAAGAGGGGGCTATTAAAAAACATTTAATGCTTTCATCATCTGAGAAGCAAGTAAATTTTAATTAGCTGCTGACCTTGTTCACTTTGTTACAAATCAATAACATTTGACATTTAAAATCCTAATTAAAAGAGCTGGATTCCCAGTTAGGCTAATGTTAACACTTGTGAACTTGGGATGGATGTTCTCTGATTAAGCTGTCCCTGATGAGCTCTCTGCAAGAGAAAAAAATAATGTGGGCTCCATCTATGACAACTCATTAACTTCAGAAAGTACAGCATTTACATTGTGGTTCTTCTTTAAATGTCAAACTGTTGTTCCTCATTTTTTCAGACAAGACAGGTAGTCCTCCTGACTGTTTCCATGTATGCGTGACACTAGTGCCACATGGTGTATCGAGAACAAATTTGTGGGACTGATTGCAAACTATGAGGTAGGTGTATAACCAGATTATTTCAGTTCAGTATCACTCAGCAAAAGCAAGTAGCAGAGCTGCTTTACCAGGAATTATAGCCTGTCCAAGTCACGTCTCATGCTAAATGGAGAAAAGTTCAAGTCCACTTTTAAGTCAGTCAGTATAATTTCAAGTCAAGTTGCAAGTTGATGAATGAAAATTCAAAGGTGCTATATTTAACTATGGAGAAAGATTCATCGTTGAGTCTCCTTCCCAGGTGATCAAATACAGATGCTTTGGGTTGGTAGTCGGATCAAACCGACTACCGACGAAAGAGACTCAACAATCAACTATCTTTCTTCAGAGTTACATACAGCACCTTTAAATCAAGTCTCAAGTCAACTATAATCAGGAGAAGTCAAATCTGAATCTAAGTGAAACAAATTCAGATTGAGTGTCAAATTAATCAAGACAAGTCCAAGTCAAGTCAATCAAGACAAGTCCAAGTCAAGTCAATCAAGACAAGTCTGAGTCAAATCAATTGAGACAACTCAGAATCAAATCTTAAATCAAGTAAGACAAGTCAGAGTCAAGCCTCAATGGAAGTAAAACAAGTCAGATCAGTTCAGATCAGCATCAGTTGAGACAAGCCCAGGTCAAGTATCATGCACCTTTGTGGAAGGGTGTAGAATAGGCAAAGAAAGAACCCATTACATTTAGGAGCAGGTCCAAATCATTAGGGAATTTGGCCTTGGTGGAGGTGCTCTTTGAGAGCCCTTCTAGTTGTTACTGGGTTATACAAGATCAAAACTTGCGAACTGAATGTTTTTGCTTTTAGGTTCCAAGTCAGATCTTGAGGCAGTGAAAGCTTGAGTCCTCATTTTTATCAATCAAGTCTGACTAGGAACATCTCAAGCCTTAAACCTGCAGCTCTTACAGTTATTAGAACAGTAAAGATGATGCAGACGGTCTTGGGCAGATGTAGTGCTCGATTTAATTGTGTCTTTGTGTGTTTCAGTCACCTGCTCTTGAATTACAGAATACTAAAAATCTGTTTGTTCCCACACGTTGGCTGTCAGAGTGGTATTTTTTTTTAAACATGACACCACTGTTTGCTTGATTGACTTCAGGTCTGCAGGTACAGAGGAAATACTATGACAGAAGTGCGTCTTGGTGCCATGCAGGCAGCACAGTGCATTAGCTGGTAGAAAAGAACTCTATTGTTTTATACTGTAAATCAAGTCCTGCTGTTTTTTATTGCAGTCCAGTGGGGAGTCTCAATGCAGAGATGCTGCTCTTCTGAAGGTAAGTGAGAGGACAATTGGTGTTGGTGGTGGGAAACTCGTACCTCTTTGCCTCAGGGTTAGGCTGGGTGGTGGACTATAGTGGTTATTATGGCTCCTTAAGTTACGGCAGCCTCTTTGCTCTGCTCTGCCAAGCCTGGGGGAGTCATTGGCCATAATTGCATTTGCACAAAAGTAATGGCCTTTTGGAGGAAGGAAATGCCAGTGGGAGAGTGAGGCGTGTGTGCTGGAAACTGTTCTTTTTCACTGCATAACCGTGTGGTGAAAAAGAACTGCCACACTGATACTGAGACCAAAAGTTAATTATTACAACTCAATTTTTTTACTCATCTTCAAAATTACTTAGAATGAGCTCAGCCATGAAAAAGCTTAAAATCTTGGTTCCTCAATATTTTATGCAACCAGTAAAAGAGCAAAACATCCCGATAAACTGAGTGCTGTTTTAGGAATAGAACAGGTTATAAAAAACTGCATTTTATGTATGTGTGTGTGCATTGTATGGTTGGCTGAAAGGTTATTTCATTTACATGGAGTATTTTATACATGTGTTTTATATATCTTTTGAATCATGTTTTCTATGTTTTACTGTAAGACATACTACCTTACACCTGACTCAAAGTGGCCACAGTGCATCGGTCATTTCCAGTGTCAGACCGACTCAGTTATTATTTTCAGGGCTAGCAGCCATGTTGTGTAAGTCCCAAATGTACCTGCCCCCATCTTTGCGCCCATGGGTGTGAAGGTCTTTAAATAAGGTGTGGTCAGTTGCATTGTTGGTTGTTTTAAGGCACCAGAAATGACAAAAACCTGGTGTAAAATCAGAATGGCACAGTAATTCTGTTGCTATTGCAAGGGTGTATTCAGATAGCAAGATGCACCTAAACAGGCAAGTACACTGAGTCCTAACAGAAAGTACCACAACTTGTTACAGCGCGTGCGCTCTGTCCACACAATTTGCATCACTGTTATGTGGTGTACACAAAACAACCAGCTTTGGTTACTTCCTTATTGTTCATATTCATAACAACACTATTGTGGGTATTGTTGTTGCTATCATACTATATCATACTACTACCTACACTTTGTTAAACAAGCTCTGCTGAGCATCCCACACAATACTTAGCAGATAACTCCTGAATTCAACCTTGTGGATCAGCTGTTCCTCGTCCACTGCAGCACTTGCAATGCGAGTGACAGGAATAAAATAGAAAAGGGGTGTCAGACAAAAGTTCAGCTCAAAACAGCTCCACATTCCGCCGTGTCACTCTGTGTCCGACTGCATCACTCTTGCCACTTAAAACATTCTAATAAAAAGCAATGCAATCAAACTGATTCGGTTATCGTTGCTTGCTTAGAGTTAAACCACGGTGTTATACACACAGGGATGTGCGGTTGGGTTGCGGGTGGGTAAAAAAAAAATCCATCTTTATGAGGAAAAACATTAATGACATTCTCTAAAATGTGAACATTGCAGAGAGCAGAGCCGCAGAGCTGCTGTCTGACACCCCATTAAGAGATGTTGTGCACATTTACACATGAGGATCAGCGTAACTTCACTAATTATTTCAGAAGTTAAAAGTTCTGTTTCCTCTGTCAAGTACAAATTTCAGTTTTGCTGCTTAAATGTCCCACGATATTTGCTGCAGCGACATCACTGCTCTTACTGCCTTACTCTCAGCAGAAAATCACTCGCTTCTCAAATTTGTGGAACCTGCCATATAAATAGCAAGGTGTACGTGGTGCTTTTAAAGGCAATGGGAGATGACAATCTGAGAATTCATGTTACACCTCAAACACACCTATGAGAAATGACGGAATTAAATACAGCAGCATTTTTGGGCCTGAGCCCGATTAAAAACCCAAATTTCTACTGTAAAAAATATATATCTTAGATTTTATATATTATCTTAATATTAAAACATTTAGTAAAAGCTCAGGGCTAATGTGTGCCCATGCACCACTTCTTCCTTGTTTTGATAGTCTGTTGTCTCGTGCAAGACTTGAGCCTCTCAAGCATCGGGCGCGCATGGCTGTCCATGGCACTGTGGTGTGCAGTGATGATCACGACCACTCTTCATTGTATACTACGGACATCTCTCACACCGCTGGGGAGACAGAAGCTCCTTTTTCTTTCTGTCAATTCCAGTTCCTCTGTCTTGCATGCTCTCTCTCTCTCTCAGCTGGTTCTCCACTATACTGCTGCGTTGTTCCATCACTCTCCTCTATCAGTCACAGTCACCCCCTCCTTTTCTCTCTTTCCCTCTTGATTCAGTCCATTTAATGTCCTGCATTCTAAGCACCAGAACTGCCAGTTTCAATAAAAACAAACAAATAAATAAAAAATACACAGGTAAATTGGCAAGAATCGAACCATATTCAAGCCTGGAGAAATAATGACAAAGTGTGGCCCAGCAGATCGGGTTGGGCTGGGCTGTAATTTCTTGGGCAGAAAATCAGAGCTTAAAATACAACCCCTTTGCCACTTGTGCCTTACTTCATGCACAGATAATACAACTTTTAACTAGCAAAAGTTGGACACGCTCTAACTGCCCTTGTGCCATGCATTTCAGACTATGCTCTATGGATCATTTAATGAAGGTCCACAGACTTTTCCTGTGTGCAACATGCACAGATAACATTTATTTGACTCGACAATGGCTCTGACAATGAGCCCAGCCTTCAAAGTTTGTGTATGATGATTAAATATTATCTCAAGAAACAAGCACAACATACCTTGTATGCGATGCTGTTGAGGACTTTCATGGCCAGATCTGACACTTCAGGAAAAGGGTCTGCAGCGAGATGGAGCAACACTCTCCATATCTGAGTGTAAACACTGTTGAAGGACACACCTGGAAATAAGGCACAAAGCAAATAAATAATAAGTTCAACGTGTTAGAATAAAAAATTGTTTCTGTAGGAAAAGTTTTAGACAATACACAGAAATCACACACACATTTGGTAGATGAAAACACACACACAACACACCCACCGACACATACTGTACATCTCACTCATCACTCCCATCCAAGTTCATTAACACAGCACAGCTAACAGCTAAGTGGTAATACACAATTATCTCATTAGCATCATGCTACCCGCCCCGGTCATTTACCTCGCCTGCAGTTGTTGGATGTGTTGAGATGGCAGAGGGAAAATGACCTCCAGTGTCAGGTAATGTACATCATTAACACACACACACACACACACACACACACACACACACACACTACAGGCAGCTGGCATTCCTCATCCACTGGAGCTTCATTGCTGTCAACTGTTGCTCTTATCATGAATACAAATGAACAATGTCTCTCTATTGTTCTGTGGTTTTGTTCATCCGTCGCAATTCTAATCTTCAGCATTGTTTTTGCAGTAACTGGTGACTATATATTTAATTTTTCTTCAGTTTATCATTTTTAAACTGATGATTTTAAACCAACCTCCAACTGCTTGTTTGCTCCTTTACTGTCTTCTCCAGCTCTCTCCTGTCATTCTCTCCAGAGTTGCTCCCTGACATCAGTTTGTTTAGAGCTTCCACCTGCCAGTCATGCATCGCTTTGTGCTCGCAACAGTCTCCCCTCTTTTCTACACACCCTCCCTAATTTTGGGCTTTTACTCGCTTCTGCACGTTGTCTCTGCAGTGCACTGAGCCTCCTTCCCTGTTGCTGTGCCTTTTCTGCTTGGTCTCCCTCTAAATGTCCCTTTGTCAACTTCAATCTGTCGACTTTCTCTTCTCTCTCAGTGTCAGCCACAGGGACACAGAGCGGTAATAGTCTCCAACTGTTGCCATTTCTCATTTCACCAACACTTATCTGTTTTCTCCCCTCTTTCCTTTTTCTCCCCAGACCTTTCCAACCATGCAGGTGGTTGTGTAAACTTGACTTACAAGGCTGACCCCTCTTATTTCGTTTCCTTTTATCATCTCCCTGCTTCCCTTCGGCACACTGGCCTAGCCCTGGAGCTGGAAACTCCTCAGTGTGCTGTGGAGAAGTGGGAATGACTGAAGCCTGGGCCCTCCTATAGCTCGGACTCTCTAGAGAGTGCTAAGAAGGATCAATGGACCCAAGCTTCAAAGACAGGTGAGATAGGAGAGATAATTCCAAGAAAGGAGAGAAGGATGATGGAGGGCTACAGCTGGGGGAGACAGAAGGATACAATAAGCACAAAGAGGAATCTGTAAAAAGTGAGGAGTACAGAGCCCAGGATAAGATATATCAGTAGCAAAAAGACAAAGGGAGATGGAGAAAAAAGACAGAGTTGAGAAAAAAAATCAGGAAAAGATACGAAAAGACAGAGAGGCCTCGAGTGACTTAAGGAGAGAAAGCGAGTGATGAAGTTAAAGAGGTGATTAGGCTGTAGCCTGAGGGGCAGGATATGATTAGCGATGGTTAGCCAGTGCGCTACCTGCTGCAGTAAACAGCCAGTTGATAAATGTGAGATACGGTTCCTCTCCTGTTTAGCCGCTGCTCTACATTACGGGTGCACACAAATTACCACTGCAGCGCCTCTACATAGTCCACACTGGGGAACGTGACGGGTGACATTACTCACTGGCTCGATGCTGTACCAGTGACTTGTCCTGACTTGACACAAGACTTGTGCACAGTGAAATGGATGTACAGTAGTAAAGATGTTAATTATCGTCTAAATGAAGCACCACATCACTGTTTTATGGCCTCCTCAGTTCTGGCAGATGACATAAAATACTTTTAACACTGCATAGCGGTTTTTGGAGCTGTAAATGGTCGGGGCATAAAAAATGCATCAGAACATTTGGAAGCAGAGAAGAAATTCCTCTGTGAGGCACATTTGAAATTTATTTCACAGGGAGATGTAAGCAGCACCAAATCATGTCTCTGATGTTCTTTAAATGGGTGAGCTCTTGAAAAACACTGACACAGGTAGAAGTGGATCAAACCTTTGATGTGACAAAATATTAATGTCAGCGCAGATACAGAAAGGCAAAGTTTTAACCTAAAGCTAGGCATCTGATAGCACTATAAAGGAGGGGTGGGGGAAAAAGTAGGACTTGGATATGACACATGCGATTTGCAAGCAGTGTCATATGAGAGTAAAATACTCAAACTCGAATAATACTACAAACATGTGGACTCACCTCACACTCCACCATCCAGAGCTAATGTTAGCTGCTGACAGCCAAGCTAATGCTAGACCTGCTCTGCCACAAAAATCAACCAACACTGGACACTCGACAAAACTACCATCCAACTCTGAGAGAACTAAGAAAATAACACAGTCCATCACCTACTTCATGTGCAAAGTTCTGCGTCCATACAGCGTTGTTGAAAAGGCTTTTGTTACATGATAAAAACATGTGAACCCAGGTATGTGACTCCGTCCCAACGCTGTTTCACTGACACAGCCAAGCTCTACAGAGAAGTGAAGCATAAAGTTGAGGAATCTGAGTACAGCAGGAAGGGTGGCATTAACTTGTGACGCCTGGACTTCAAGGTCAGTGGATTCGTATGTGACTATATATATAAATATAACTATTTAAAGTGCCTTTTCTCCATCAGGAGCATCAGGAGCAATTTGGAGTTAAGTATCTTGTGGACCAAAGCCACCAACCCTGTGATTAACAGATGACCTGCTCTACCTTCTGAGCCACAGCTTGCCTTGTACTAGAATGAAATATCTTGTCTTCACCTAGATGTACTGACATTAAATTTTGTTCCAACATTCATGTTCCCCAGAGGATAAATCCTGCTGACTTTGGTGATCCCTTGACCTTTGATCCAGCTCCACAATGAGGTTGACATTTTTAGTTTTTGAATTAAATATCTCAAAAGCTACTGGATGCATTGCCATGGAATTTGGTGCAGTTATTTAAAGGGACAGGTCACCCCAAAATCAAAAATAATTTTTTCCCTCGTACCTGTAGTGCTATTTACCAGTCTAGGTTGTTTTGGTGTGAGCTGCCGAGTGTTGGAGATGTTGCCAAGAGATGTCTGCACTCTCTCTTATACAATGAAACCAGATGGCCCATGGTTGTGATGTTCAAATTGCCAAATTTGTGTTACTGTTTTCACATGTTAAATAATAATAAATATTAATAATAAAACATGTGAAATCATGACGCAGTTACTCAAGATAATCCACAGACCCTGTTGTGAGCAGTTTTATGAAGTAACTAATTTCTTTCTACCAAATAACACCCGCCAACTGTATCACCGCTCAGAAGGAAGTGTGCATCTACTCATGGATGAGAGACTTGTGTGCATGACAACTGGAAACATTAATGGTATCCTCCTCAGCTGAGCTGTTGACATTAGCTAGCTCAGTACTGTGAGATGAGCAAGCTAGCAATGTTGGATTCCTTCTGCACAGTGATACGGTTTGTGGGTGTAGTTGGGTCGACAGAAAATAGTTCCTACACAAAACTGCTCACACCAAGGTGTGTGATATTTTTGAGTAACTGGGTCAGGATTTCTGGAAAGTGACTATTGGCTGTTGAGTTTTTCAAATTGATTTTTTTGCTGCTCTGAGCACTAAATAAATATCTTCACCACTTGACAAGTCACAACAAAACATTCTAGACTGATAATAATAAGTATTTTTGGTTTTGGGGAGAACCAACCCATCAAAAACTAAAACTAGTAAAGCCACCACAAAATGCAACACAACAGATGTTTCTCTTCACAGACAACGCAGTTACCGCTGGAGGTTTTCGGAGCTCTCTGTATTTAGGGAGCAGAGATATTTGTAGTTTGCTTTAAAACAAATACCTGTGATTGGTCAGATAGAATCAATCCCATTCTGGCCTCAACACACCCTCTCTGTCTTCTCTTCCTCTGTTTGAGTGTTTGCTTTATGAAGTCCCAATAAACCAGAATGTAGTAGTGGAGTCCAAAAATCCAACAGTGACTCGACACTGGTGCAACTTACCAAACTGCACTAACCCTAAACACAATCTCACATGGAAGAGAATAGACAAAATGTAACTTCTGTCAGGGTGCTTAGCCATAGATTACATTTTTCTTACAATGATTTTTCACTGTGGATTGAAGTGAAATCACAGATAAGTGAAGTGAAAATAGGAAAGCAAAGACATTACTTTGTCAAAAAATATTTAGCTAGTTCCCCTTATCTTATAGTATTTGCATGCACCAATTAAAACAGAGAACTTAGAGCAAGTGCTCATTGTTCTGGATGTGTAATACAGGAAAACCACATAATACAATGTAACAGCTCGGGGAGCTATCTATCTGTATCCATGGTGACGGATGTTTCCTGCTCATGGTTGAGAGAAGTGAGTGTGTCCCTGTTACAATTTCCCTGGGCTGGTCTCAACAGGCCTACAGTTCAGTACCATGGACAGCTCCCAGTCCCTACTGGGGATCAGGCAGGCTCAGTGAAGTCTGCTCGTTCACTTCCCTACTGGGGATCAGGCAGGCTCAGTGAAGTCTGCTCGTTCACTGGAGAACTGACTGAGCTGAGCTCAGCAAGAATGTCAGCTTCCTGAATCTGCATCATACTTGTGCGGAAAACTGGGACAGACTTTATAAAAATATTATTAAGTGCCACTGAATTTATCACTGGGGCAAATATCGGTGGGACCACGGCGAGGCAGCCATAAGAAGAAAGATTAGAAGCGAGTCTGAGCTGCAACTATAAAACCTATGGCCAATATCAATGAGGAGCTTGATAAAGCATAACCCAGCGTTAGGTTATTAGAGGAATATTGGGAGAGATGCTTCATAAACAACGTACTCTACAGGGCTGTGATAGAGAGATTGCAGCGATGCAGTCATGCTTAAATCAGAGTCAGAGCAATTTGAAGCCTGCGATTAAACTGCTTAAATTAGAAAGTGAAAATTTCTCAGGAGACATTAGCCAATTGAAAACGTTTTTGGAGTCTGAGGCAGTAATCAACAAAAAACTTAATTCAAGTAAAGTTGACACGTTTTACTACTTAAAAGCCATTCTAATGGGTAAAGACATTGTTGCTGAGTTTTTCAAATGTATTTCTTTGGTGCTTTGAGCACCACAAGCCGAGTGCCATCTAGTTCCATTATATTGGAGAAAAGGCCGACATCTGACACTCCCAGCAACTCATGCCAAAAAAATCCAGATTGAGAAACAGCACAACAGGTAAGAGGAGAAGTATGTATAAATAATCTTAATGGTCCCTTTAACGCTGTTTGCCCTTTAGAGCCCTTTATATGTACCACAAAATGCAAATACATGTTTCGATTCCACCTGCTCAGTGCTGGTACATACCAGCTCCCGTAGCAGCTCCTTTTCTCTGCTCCTATGGCAGCTCGACTCCTCTCCTCACCATTGATGCAAACAGAACTCTGTTGTGTGATGAAGAATGGACGAGGAGAGACTTCTTGAGGTTGAGAAATATCCTGAGCTAAACGACTCACAGTCCCTACATTATAAAGACAACAGTCAAAAACATATTGCCTGGCGAGTCAGAGATCGAGAGATCAGCTTTTGTTAAGGGCTGTTCACACATGATTTTAAGATAATGCAGAGGTGGAGGAGGTACAGAGTTTGTGAACAGGAAGTGGGCGCCCATACCGTCTCCTGTATTGTGTATATGAAGGCTAAAAAAACTCTGATCAAATGGTAAGACCAAACAGTGCTGATCTAATACGAATGAAGATTCCTCAAATGTTTTCAGAAACATATTTTAGTACACTGTTTAACTGTAATATGAGATCATAGGTTACCAGCTGACTGTCATATTGTTTCCGGACAGGAAGCTTGCATTATGTCACCCACCAGCGGTAGCAACTTTTGGTTTGGTGTAGTGCAGTGCATTCTGGTAGTTGAAGGTTTTCTACCTCTTGAGCAAAACTGAATACCACAGCCCATCTTGTTTCCCTGGTCTTGTAGCACTTTGACCTCAACTCTTATCCATCTTACTGTTTGGTTTTCTTTTCTGTCACAGCCTCACAGAGATCCTGGATTTGTAAGAATTATAGTAAGACGGCAAAGACAAACAAAGAAAGGAGTGTATGCTTAAAATGTAAATCAATAAATCACTACTGCAACTCTTCCCTGACTCCCACACAGTTTTGTTTTCCTACTGGTTTCCTGCGGGCCAGTGTCCAGCATCTGCTGCATTTAGCATTTATGGTTTCAATTTGTTTTAGATGCTATAATACACAGGCCACTTTAACTCTCAACATTTGTTTCAGTTTGTTTGCAGCATTAAAAAGTAGATGTGATAAAACTGAGAATGCATGCAGCTGTGTACCAAAAACAGAGAAACAAGATAATACATTTTTTAGGCGAGATGAAACAAAGCCCCAAGGGTCTCACGAAAAAAACTTCAAACCAAACAAAAGATAGAAGCAAATGAGTAAACAAAAAAAAAAAAGAAGTCAAAATGACAAGTGAAGTCTCGGCTGAGTTCGATAACTAAATTTAAGTGACAACAGAAACGGAAATGCCAACAGAACATTGAATTCAACACTCATCTGCACTCAAGTATGTATTTCAGCCTTTTCTTTATGCTCCTGGATATTGCTACCAATGTCCATTCATCTGCTCTGCCCTGCTTGTTTATACATGCAGCACACTGCGAGGTGCGAGTTAGGAACAAGCGTGCTGGGAGGCTGGGACTCTTTGCAGCCGTGGTGGGGGCTCAGCTTAGTGGGCAAGGGGCCAATATGTCTTTTAACATGTTTACATGGGGACCTCATGCCAGCAATAAGGGCCCACAAGCAGCTTGAAAAAGGTTTAACTGAATATCGAATGCTAAATTTGTTTGATGAAAAGGGTAATGAGAGCACGCGCTGAGCCAGGCTGTTTTTATTGTTGCTGTTTCATCAAACATTAACTCCTAAGCTTTGGTGCATCATGGTACCTGTGCCCTAAAAGAAATCCTACGAGAACAGCTGGCTGGGTCTGATTTAGTCTGGATCAGTTAATAAATCCCAGATTAAAGGATGATGTATCTTCCCATAGAGAAACCAGAATGAATACCTCATGGCTGTATGCCTTTCTGAACCTGTCAAGTTGCAGATACAGTTTACATCCATGTCTGTGAAAACATGGACGCTTCACACACATCTTCCTCTCACAAGCACATAAGAGCTATACAATCAGCACAGTTTCAAGGTGGGCACCCAAGATTAGTATCACCAATTCGGCATCTGACCAAAACTGACGAAATCCAAATCCTGAGATGACACTGTGTAATGAGCAGGGAAGTGTTTTTGCAGAACATTACGATGTCACAGAGTTGACCTTTTGCCTTTTGGATTTTCAGTGTCATCACTCCATCATTTTATTCTACTAGACATTTTTGTGATATTTTATTATAAATAGCAATATGAATTCCTGAGTTATGGCCAAAAACATAATGACCTTGACCTTTGACTTTTGAACACCAAATTCTAATCAGTTCATTGTTGAGTCAAAGTGGACGCTTGTGCCAAATTTGAGGAAGGAAGGCCTTCATGAGAAATAATCAGTTCACAGTTGAGATCATTTGTGCCAAATCTGAAGAAATTTCCCCAAGGAATTCTTGAGATATCATGTTCACGAGATTGGTACGAATGGAAAATATTTTATTACCTTTACTTTGTCTTGTGTAAGAGAGAAAATAATGCATGCATGCATGCATATGAGTGCAACTCCATCCAGATTTACACAGCAGATTGTGTTAAAGTTGAATTTAACAGCAGAAGAAATTGAGCTGTTCCCTCGAAGGACCGATATGAAGCTGAGCTGAGCTCGACTGTGTCAGGTCCACCTAAAATAAGGTGGCATTCATTTAAGGAACAAATCAAAGAAAACATGCTGAAAAGGAAATTTCATTACAGTACCTGAACCTACTTTCATGCCAAGTCAAATTCACTGCTCTCCAGAGCTCAATTTACTTTTCCATTCGATTTTCCATTTCGACTCATTTTCCATTGTGCCGTGCAAAAACCACGTACTGGGACGTGACAGGGCAGCTGGGAGATTACAAGAGGTCTGTAACTTAAAATGCAACACTGACAAAAAGAGAGAGAGAGAGAGAGAGAGAGAGAGAGAGAGAGAGAGGGAGAAAGGAAGAAAAAGGGAACCCCCTGTTTCACTTTTTGGGCGTGAGTTAATGGTTTTCATGCTTGCACACAAACTGGCTGTCAGGACGCATGGTGGAGCCCGCCAATCACCTGAGAACGGGGGTAAGTGAGCAGGTTTGAGTTCAGTGTACGCCGAAAAGCGCTTTAATGGCCTCAGGTGACTCCTCCCCCAAGTTCCTCTACCTCCTCTCTGCTATCTTTTACACATCTGCAAACCTTTTTTACACTTTATCTATTCTTGGACTGGGAGCTTTCCTCTGTCACGTCCCCCAGTTTGAGGGTTTGACCCTCCCTGGGGGTAGCCTGAGGTCTTTCTCTCTGGTGCCATCACATTCTCCTGGTCATCTATTTCTCTCAGTTTCTAACTCAGTCCTCTAGGAAGTGGTTATTCATGGGATGGAACTCTGTGTCAAACCATGCAACACTGTCCCAGCTGCTGTCAGCAGCCTGCTGTAATGATCCAACAGGATACATCACTGATGCTGCCATCAGTCTATAGATGCACAATTAGCGCACTGTTCACAGAGGAAATACAGTATGGAGAAAGAGTATCATGGTGATAGAATAGACATGTCATTTCAAAACAATATCCTCACAGTTTCAAGTCATTCACTGTAAAATTTACTGTGGGCTTCACAATTACATTAGTCAAAGTCTCATTTAAGGTCCAGTGTGTAGGAGTTATGGAAACCTATTGGCAGAAATGGAATGTGATATTTCTAACTATGTTCTTATAAGTGTAGAATTACCTGAAACTGACAATTATTACATTTTCTTTACCTTAGTATGAGCCATTTCTATCTACATATGTAGATTCCGCTATATTGTTTCTACAGTAGCCCAGCACAGATAAACCAAACACCGGCTCTAAAGTGGGCCATTTGCATTTTCATGTCGGCCAGTGTAGTTCTCCTTGCCTGGTAAGACCATCCTGATGACGTGAGCTCAACATTCTGTGTTGAACTCTGTATCAATCTGGCCCCACTAACCCCCCAAACACTTTCCTGAAATTAAAATCCAGTTGGGGCCAATCAGTGATCCACTCTGTAGTTGATAACGTAAGACGCCGATCAAGGACTGCGTTGTTGTTGATGACGTAAAATACAGGCTGCAGTTCCTGCTCCCTAGTAGGGTAAACACAGCAATAAGTGGAATTATTGGGAATGGGAAAGTTTCAGCTCTGCATTCTCACCGCTAGACACCCCTACAATGGCCACTTGTGGCAGAACTCCACAACAAGCTGAAAACACACACGTTGGCATTATAAAGTCAAAATAGCTAACATCGTTTACGCATCCAGCTGTCATAAAGCAACATTAGCATTTGAATTTAAATTTGTGTTTGTTGCACTCTGACAAATTTAGGTCAAATACTCACTCTCACTTTAGCTCTGTTTTGGTCTCCACCAACTCCTGAGAAAAGTAACTGGGTCTTTAGCTGCTAGATGCTTCACTATGTTTGCTAGCTAGTTGCTAACTTTATCTGTCTGCTGTTTGGTGTTGGGCAGGTAGAGTACAATATGTTTACCAGAGTATTTTAGCTGTTTAGCCACCTGTTTCTGAAAACAAGGTTGATGAGAGCTGTGAGCATAAACCAGTATGGTACATTTGTGGGCCAGAAAATCGAAACAATCAAACACCAAATACTAACCAAAGCAATGGGCTAAAACAGACTAAAAAGCTGCAACGTTTGGAGACAATTCTCTGTGGGGTTTATCATTATGAGCAAATAAATTACACATATTGATTGATCCATTGCTTATATAAGAATATTGATTAGCGCAGCTAAAAGAAGATAGTAAAAGATCAGCTCTAGGCCTTTTATTTACGTGGTTTAAAGATGAAAACTTCTCCACTTTTACATTCCTAAAAACAACTAGACCAATGTTATATTCATTTTTTGAATTGTGTAATTACATTGAACCAAACATTTCCAACAATGTCCAAACCCAGAGAAATCTGTGATTTAATCAAGGACACGTATCATGTCATTGGGTCGCTGTCAGTGGTGTCATGTCCTCTTTGCACATGTGATAGGGGTGTCTTTATCTGCCAGAAGTGGTCATGAACTGACTTTTTATCCAGTTTAAAGCTACATACTACTAGATTTTGGTCTTTTTAACTTTATGTTTTAACTGGATGCAGGATGTTAGTCATCTGGCTCTTAATTTATCCAAGAAACAAGTGGAGGAAATGTTAGTGGCAGCTCAGCTCCAGCCTCTGCTATGCCAAACAGCATCAGCAAGAAACACTGATGTTCAAAGTAAACTGCTTTATTCAGTGTTTTTATTGGTTGTAATCACCTAGTTTGCCTGTTTTAAAGAAGAGGCGACCTCTGTGGATCATTTGGCTCCTGGTAAGAATGTCCTAAACAATAAACACTGACTGTAATGATGGCCTTGCTCTGTCTTTTGTTGTTGTTTTGACTGAGAGACCCCTAGCAGCAATTACATATTGTATGTTTAAAGGGCTACTTCACTAACTTCACTTCATCACACCTTAAAGAAGTCAGGGGACTCGCAAGAGACTTGCACATTACTGCCTTGCAGGTGTATGCCTCCACAAACCAGTCAAGTTGCAGTTATATTTTACATCCATGTTTGTGCAGACTCATATGTAGCTATGACAGCTGACAATGCTTCAAATGTTTCTGCAAAGAAGCTGAATTTTTAAAAATGAGGTTGCGACACACACATCTTCCCCCCGAAGGCACAGAAGACCTATACAATCGAGACAGTTTCAAGATTAGCATCACCAATTCAGTGTCTGACCAAATGTTTCCCCTTCTGTTCCTGTATTATGGTATTAAATAATGGCAAGAAAAGTGTTTCTGCAGAACATTATGATGTCACAGTGACACTGACCTCTATTATATAAAAATATTAAAAAAAAAATTATTCTATAAGACATTTGTTGAAATTTTGTCATAATAAACATATGAATTCTTGAGTTACAGCCAAAAACATGTTTTGTGAGGTCACAGTGACCTTTGACCACCAAATTCTAATCAGTGCATTCATTCGTCCAAGTGGGTTGCAAAATTTGAAAAAATTACCTCAAGGTGTTCTTGAGATATCGCATTCACGAGAATGCGATGGATGCAAGGTCACAGTGACCTTGACTTTTGGTGTTTGTGCTAAATTTGAAGAAATTCCTTCAAGATGTTCTTGAGATACTGCGTTTACAAGAATGGGATGTATGGAAGTATGGACAACCTGTAAACATAATGCCTCCACCCACAACTACTGCCGGCGCAAAGTCATAAAAATGATGAATGAACAGCAATGAAAAATTTGTGTTTTGGAATAAAACACATGGGCTGGCATCTTCCACCTCGCCCTGTCTGAAGTCTAGCAAAGGTGACAGAGGTGCAGTACTACTTGCTAGTTGTTACCTATAAGAGAGTTGAGGGAAGAATAGGAGGACACCCTTCTCATTTTATCAATGGTCTCAAAGGAGAGGATGTACTCGTCATTGTCAGGGCTCCCCAGGGTGCTGCTGGCGCTGCTGCTGGTGCTCAGGTTACCGGGAGAGAAGGCTGCTGGTCCACCTGAACGAAGAAACACACACACACAGACACATACACACACACACACACACACACACACACACACACACACACACACAAAACTGTTACCCCCAGATCCAATCAGCGAAAAAAATTCATGAGCATCATAAATGTAACACCAAGAGGTTCTTATTTTGTTTAGAAAGCACTTTAGCTGCGATAAAAGCGCATATAAATAAAGTTTATTATCGTTATTATTGTTGTAAAAAGCCAATAGCCAAATCAACATCCAATAAGGTGTAAGGTGCACAGTGGAAGCAGTCCTTATACTTGGAGGCTACATGCCAACACAAGACCTTGCTCATAACATGATTTCAGCTGTCAGGCTCACTCATCTCGTGCTCTAACTCTCCTTATCACCAAACATTACTCTGACTCATACAAACCCAAATACCATGCATCGTCCAAACTGACTGCAGGCTGGAATGTGGAAATGGAGATTGGTAGAGAGTGGAAATACATTCTGCTGTGTGCTTATTGATGATAAACACGACTGCATATTGGAATGAGCACTGAGAATATGAATTAGAAATTGTATCAGCAGTAGGTTGCGCGCCTCACCAAGTGCCAGTGATTTAACTCCACTCAGGGCTCATGCATTACTCAGTCTGGCAGTGGTAGGCAGAGGGCGGGCAGTTAGCTTTAATTGTCTGAGTCACAGCAGTGACACAAACAGGAGGTTTAGAGCTCCGAGGTGACAGCAGGTCATGTGTTCACAAAGCTGTGAACATGGATGTTAGGCTCACATGACGATGGCTTAAATCATTACGTGATTATTTTGCTTAGCTTGATGATTATCTATCATGATTATGCATCTATTTTTTAAGGAAAAAAACAGTTTACTGCTACAAATTTACAGTTAAAGCTCCTTATTTTTAATATTTCACCAGAAAAAAAGTCCAAGTCTGTAACTTCAAGACCTCATGAAATACCAGGGTTGGAAATTAGCACCAGCCACCAACCTAATGCTGGTAAAATATGCAAGTGGCTGCTGGATTTGCTTCACTCATCAGCCAAAAAAACAATGGTAATCAATTAAGTGGCTGGTAGATTTTGGAATCTAGCAGCCACAGTGGCAGGTGGACAAAACAGTTATTTTCCAGAATTAAAAGTGTTTCATCTCAAAGGGACAGTTCACGCAAAATAAAGAAATACATATCATATTTTTCCTCTTATCTGTAGTGCTATTTATCAAGCTAGATTGTTTAGGTGTGAGTTGCTGAGAGTTGAAGATATTGGTTGTAGATATGTCTGCCTTCTCTCCATTATAATGGAAGGTAATGGCACTCAGCTTGTGGTGCTCAAAGCACCACAAAAATACATTTGAGAAACTCAGCAGCAGTGTCTTTTTCCAGAAATCATGACCCAGTTACTCAACATAATCCAAAGACCTTGTTGTGAGCAGTTTCTTGTAGGAACTATTTTCTTTATACCCAACTGCACCTGCCAACTGTGTCACTGTGCAGAAGGAAGTGTGCATCTACTCATGGACGAGAGGTTAGTGCTCGTGACAACGTGAGATGTAAACATTAATGTATCCTCCTTGGCTTAGCTGTAACGTTAGCTAGCTCAGTGGTTTTAGGTGAGCTAGCAGTACAGTAGATGCATGCTTCCTTCTGTGTAGTGATACGGTAGAAAAGAAAATAGCTCCTACATGAAACTGCTCACAACAAGGTCTGTGGATTATCTTGAGTAACCAGGACATGATCTCTGGAAAAAGACATTGCTGTAGATTTTTTCAAATGTACTTTTTTGCCACTTTGCCAAGCCGAGTGCCACTTAGCTCAACTATATTGGAGAGAGGGTAGACATCTCTATGGCCAATATATCCAACACATTTGGCAACTCACACCAAAAAAAATCTAGACTGATGAATAGCACTACAGGTAAGAGGAAAAATATGTATTGCTGTTTTGAGGGTGAACTGTCCCTTTAAAGCTATAACTCCTTATGACACCACAAAATGCAAACACAACACACTCTTCCCTTTTAAGACACTGCAGGTTTTCGGAGCACACAGCTACGACTGTGTTTGAGAAGCAGAGATATTTTGTTTGCCTAAAAACAAATACCTGTGATTGGTCAGATAGAATCAATCCCATTATGGCCTCAACACACCTGCTCTCTCTTCTCTGCCTCTTTTTGAGTGTTTGCCTAATAAACCAGCACGAGGGAGTGGAGGAGCACAAAAAAAAAAAAAAATCCAACACTGGTGCAACTTACCAAACTGCACTAACCCTAAACACAATCGTACATGGCCGAGAATAGACAAAATGTAACTTGTGTCAGGGTGCTTAGCCATAGATTACATTTTTATTACAATGATTTTTCACTGTAAATTGAAGGGATCTCACAGATAAGTGAAGTGAAAATAGGAAAGCAAAGACATTACTTGGTTAAAAAACATTTAGCTAGTTCCCCTTATCTTATAGTATTTGCACACACCAATTAAAACAGAGAACTTAGAGCAAGTGCTCATTGTTCTGGATGTGTAATACATCTACAGGAAAACCACATAATACAATGTAACAGCTCGGGGAGCTATCTACATATCTGTATCCATGGTGACGGATGTTTCCTGCTCATGGTTGAGAGAAGTGAGTGTGTCCCTGTTACAATTTCCTGGGCTGGTCTCAACAGGCCTACAGTTCAGTACCATGGACCTGGGCTGGTCTCAACAGGCCTACAGTTCAGTACCATGGACAGCTCCCAGTCCCTACTGGGGATCAGGCAGGCTCAGTGAAGTCTGCTCGTTCACTGGAGAACTGACTGAGCTGAGAGAAAGGAGCACAATAGCATATTTGTTGTCCCTGTTTGCTCCCTCCTTCTTTTTTGGCAAGTATGTAAATAATTATTCAGTGCAAGAATGTCAGCCTCCTAAATCTACACCATATTTTTGCTAAAAACTGGGACAATAGATGTAAAATTAATTTCCAAAGTGCCACTGACTTTGGGGCAGATATCTGTGGCACAATGGTGAAGAAAAAACAAGAAGAAAGAAGATTAGAGGCAACAACTATAAAACTTAGAGCCAATAGCATGAGCAACTATGAAAAGTAGAACCCAACACTGAGTTGTTGGAGGAATTTTGGAAGAGTTGCTTTATAAACTAAAGTTACCACTTAATGGTTGTAAACGCCTCTGTGAACCAGTCAAGTTGCAGTTACAGTTTACATCCACATCTGTAGCCATACAAGCTGACAATGCTTCAAATGTGTTTGCAAAGAAGCTGCATGCTTTGAAACGTGGTTGCTTCACACACATCTTCCCCTCGACAGCACTGAAGATCTATGCAATCAGCACAGTTTCAAGGTGGACACCCAAGATGGGTGTCACCAATTCAGCATCTGACCAAATGTCTCTTCTTCTGTTACGGAGTTATGGCATTTAGCAATAGCCAGAAAGCTGTTTTTGCAGAACATTATGATGTCACAGTGAAGCTGACCTCTGACCTTTTAAATACAAAATGCAATCACTTTACACTCATTATACTCTATTAGAGATGTGTCTGAAATTTTGTCATAAGCCTTTAAGTCAAAAACATAATATCTCCAGCCACAGCTATCACTGGCACGGAGGCATTAAAGTGCTCTACAGGACTGTGATAGAGAAATTGAAGAGATTCACCCATCACAAATGAGCCGGGGCAATTTGAACCTGACATTTAAACTGCTTAAATTAGAAATTAAAAAACTCTCAGGAGACATTAGCCAATTAAAAAGGTTTTTGGAGTCTGAGGCGATAATCGGCAAAACCTTAATTTAAGTTAAGTTGACATGTTTTACTACTTAAAATTCATTTTAATGGGTTCTGCTGCTTGATTCCTGAATGCTGGGTGCCCTCCACAGCTGCAAGAGTTGCTTAATGTGGAGTGACACTTCATACTCAAGTGATAGCAGATAGCAATTGCTTTCGGAAAGAGCCAAAGTTCATCACTGAAGAGGGAGCATTATTTTGGAAGCCAACATCTTGATAATGCTTGCGTAAAACAAATTGTGCAGTTGTAATAACAGGTCAATGTGTGTTCTGGCATTTATCCACAATACTCATTAGTAAGACTTGGATGGCAAGAATGAGGAGCATTTTGCAGTTACCGTACTTGTGCATATGAGCTGGACTGGAATAAATGTCAACTCAAATTGAACTCTTATCTCTACTTGTCCAACTGGTCACAACCTCTCTGCTGGTTGTAAAACCTCTTATTGACGTTTACTGAGTCAATCTCAGGAATGTAAATGCTAGAATAAAGAAGTTAGCCTGAGGACTGTTACGTTCACAGTCCAAAGCTGATGTGGAGGAAGAAAACCCAATGAAATGTGCAAATGGTCTCTCCTTGGATTAATGCCTGTCATTCAGCTGACTAAATCTGCCTCTTTGTCTTCATTCAGTCCTCCTACACTCATCTAAATTTCTGCTTCATCTTATTTATCTCCCTCCCATCTGCCTTATTTTCTTTCTCGCTCCATTCCCAAGCACTCTCCCTCCTACCCTCTTCATTGAGGTTGAGGTTCTGCAGGCTCTTGTTCAGGTTGCGGGCAGTGGTGGCAGCTCGGATGTTGGTGTAGGAGTTGACTGATCGCAGGCGTGGGATGGCTGGGCTGTCCCGCACTGGAGTCAGGTTACCAGGCTCTTGACATAAACACAGGAAGACATACATCAGGTCAGAGCCAGATAATTCCAAACAAGTAAAAATAAATGTTGTTCTAATGAGTGTAATGTTAGAATAAACAGCACTCCATGATAAGACTAGACCCATATTAATCTGACTAGGCAAAGATGGAGGCACTTTTTTTCCCCAATACCTGTAGAATTGTTAACACAATTTACACTGATCTTTACACACAACACTCCAGAAATGGTAATATCCTTAGCTGCAGAGAAGCATTTTACTAGGTGGAGTAGAGTATTCTTTTTGAGAATTTTTGCCCAAATTTAATTTTATGGTGAAACTGACGTACACAGGTCCTTAGGCATGTATTTGCACAAACAATGTACAAATCAGATAAATCTTTCTTTCTTCCCCTATTACTTTTCCATCTTTCCATCTGGGAGCCTCTTGCTATTTCACTGTGATAAGAGTTGTGCATTTGAGGGGAGTTCACTGTACATAGTAACATTATATGCAGATGACCTTCTTTTGTTTGTCAGGAATCCAATATGATCTATTCCATCTGTTCTGGATAAACTGGATCAATGTGGGAAATTGGCTGGTTATAAACTTAGTTTGGGGAAAAAATTAATTACATCCCGTCAACCCAGAGTCAAAAGAGTCAATATTTGAATTAAGAAAAGAAAAAAAAAGTCAGTTCTTACTTGGCAGAGGGGCCCCTAGATCTTATGACCTCCTCCTTACATCTAATCTAAAACCTCTGATAGATATATGTAGGACAGATTAGGAATGATGCTGAACCCTCCCCCTCTCCATGGCAGGAGACACCAACCTTATTTAAATGATCATGGCGTTTTCAAAACATTCCACTTTTGACCCCCCAAAAAACAATCTGCCTGCCACGCATTAATAGATGTTCTCTTGAGATCCTTATGGACAGTCCAGCCAATAATCTTATCATATCCCATATTCTTAGAATGTGGTCACAATTTAGGAAATACTATGGCCTACACAGTCCTTCCGTTAAACCACCCAAATAATCCAACCATCACATGGAAATGGGATTCATTTATTTAGTAATCCATGTTGACTCTGCTGTTCCGTTCTCTGTAACACAAATACAACCTGTGTGTGTGTGTGTGTGTGTGTGTGTGTGTGTGTGTGTGTCTCCAGTACCTGCGGTGTTGGCTGGTGATGGCACTGTGTAGTTCTTCTCCTCTTCTATAAACTGAAGGGCAACTGTACAGAAGTTGCTTTCATACTGGACCACCAGGTGACTCAGCGCTACAACCAGCTCCTGTCAAATTTGTACGGAAAGAACAGGAAACATAATGATCGTTCACTTCCACTAATTTCTTTAACTTCATTTCTTGGTATCTTCAAGCCACACAGGATTTTTCCAGGAATAATGGTAACAAATGAGTGCTAAATCTCTAACATTAACAATAAATTATTAACGCATTAACACAGTGGTTTTCAAATTATGATATGTGTCTCACTGGTGGTGCACAGAATCCCTCTACTGGTTTGCAGAGGAATCTCCAACATATATATTTTTTAATCAGAATCAGAATCAGAATCAGAAATACTTTATTGATCCCAGAGGGGAAATTATTTATGTTACAGGTGCTCCTTGCAAGAGAGGAAAGATACGTGAAAATATAA